>NW_025407923.1:0-3784 GCF_003324165.1 Naegleria lovaniensis
TGCAAATGCACACCACCACCAGTTTTATTGTACCATCTCATCTTCTTCATCGTTTTCATCACCATCCTCTTCGTCATCGCTCTCATCTTTATCTGTGCCAGTCATGGTGAAATTCTCAAGATCTGCATCAAAGGCAGTTAACATGGCTTCCTCTTCCTCTTGAATAATCATTTCAGGTGACATGATCGTAGAAGAATGATCTCCTCGAGTAGTGGTTAATGTAGATTGTGAACTCTCAGAAGCAGTATTATTCGAAGAAGGAACCATCAAATCCAGATCCTGTCAACACTTGTTGTTGTTGTTGTTGCAATTTCAACTTCTTTCTCTGCTCTTTCTTTTCTTGTCTTTTTCGTTCCTTGTATTTCTTTAAGGTACCCACCAAACTCTTATTCGAAATATTTCGCCCTGAAGTGAGATCATTATAGAGAGTGGCAGAGAGATCGAGTTTGTGAGCCTCTTCTTTGCCCATACATTCTACCACAGTTTTCCAGACAGGATCTTCGGGACTAATTTCTGGTATTTGTCCATTAATATGTTTTCGAATGTATTCATTGAACCCTTTCATCATACCTTTCGCTCTGTCCATTCGAAGCATGTTGATGGCAGGTCTTGCATTTCCTCCAACATCTAGTAAGTGAATTTGTGAAATAATGGTTCGGTGTGAATCTAATTTCTTGATTTGGTAAAACTGAAAATCTCGAATGTCAATGAGCTTTTTACCTTCATTCACATTCTTGCCATCTTTGTAAAATCTTTCATGTTCACACGGTTTATACAACAATGTCAATTTTTGTTCATTCTTGTCATAGTATGAGGTGCAAGCGCTCAAGAAACTTCGTTTGGTTTTGAAGGGGAATGGAAAACAAACTCCGTAACGAATTATGGAAACGGATCGTTTACCTCGTTTGAATTTCTCGTTGGGATACATCTTTTTCAGAGCTTCAAAATCATAATACGCAAGTTCGTCGCAACTGGTAATATTGGGATCGTATCGGTGCACGTGAAATCCTGGCATGCAACATTGACGAACGGCCTTATTGGTAAAAATTAAGCAATCGATTTGGGAGTCGCACAAATCAAGAGTTAACAATCGGAGTAAAGACATTTGGTTACTACTTACATCCTGTTATTAATTGTAAAATTCGAATGGTTGTCATGAAAATTATGAAAAATTACATGAAAAAAATGTTATCAACCATGATGTACTACTACTTACAAAAGGATGTGGTAAAATTCCCCACCACTTATTCGTTTGCATCTTTTGATAAATTCCAACATTAGGAAAGAGCATCTTTCCAGAAATTTTGTACACATTAATACTTGGTTCTTTCGTAGATCCAATTAATTTCCAATTATAATCATCCCGTGCCAAATATTCCATAAATTCAATATCTCGATCAAAGACCATTGGCAACTTGAAATCATCATCCGTGTAGGGAAAATAGGTGGCTTCCTTCAATCGACCAATCTTATTCAAATAGGTCACACCTTGTTGCTGTACACATTTGAGCCACAATTCACTTCTCACAAATCGAGGAAAACTGTCATTTTCCAATTCGAAAAGAACTGAATTTTTCACAGTTCTAAATAGCAAGTGAGGTAATTGTGGCAAGACCCACTCATCAAAATTTTGGTATTGCTTGTATTGCCAAAATAAATTGACATAGGTCGTCTTGTCACGAGAGGAAATGTTAATTTCCTTTTTTGAATCTTCCTCAATAAATTCTTTCATAATTTTTATGGCACTCATGATGATTTTTCGCTTCATACTGTTGATACTTTCTTGTTTGGAACGAGGTGTATTCATTGGAAGTGCCATTCGAGAAAGAGCTGAAGGAGTAACTTCTTCAGAATTTGCATTTCGTTGTTCTTGCCCATGGCTATCATTTTGTTGGTGAGGAATTGGTGAGCTGGAATTTTGCGTGTCATCTATTGCTGCTGTTGATTCTTGTGGTGTTACTGAGGAGTTCACTAAATTTGAACAAGTATCGGAAATTTCGTCTTCCTTCTTGGTCAATGCACTCAATTTTAAACTCAATCGTGGCAAACTTGGAGCTGGGTTACTAGAACTGACCTCACTCAAGTCGCCACTTTGATCCAAACTAGATGTACTATTCTGAGCTCGAGCTGTTCTCGATTCACCTTGATTCATCGTTGGGGATCCCAAGAGTGGACTCTTCTGCGAGGCCGATTGAAAATGTGTACTGTCCTTATTCTTTCCAAAGAATGATAAAATCAACGATTGTACGCTAGAAGCTTGAGTGAGATTGTTACTACTGCTGCTACCACTAGAATTCATTCCTCCTCCACTATTATTGCTGCCGCTACTAGTCAAACTCTTAATCACTCTCATCAACTTGTAATAATCCATCTCTAATTCATTCACTTGTTGTACAAATTCTAATGGCTCTGTATTATGTTCCGTTTCGAGATAATTGTAAAAAGCTTTGAACATATTCTTGTCCGTAAAGATACGATGAAAATGGAAAATATAATCTTGAATAGTATTCATATTAATGGAAGAAGAGTTGGATTCTTGTTGGTTCACCGATGATGGTTGTGTATGAGAGGAAATACTTAGGGCACTTGATTTCTTGGATAACTTTTTCTTTTCCGATGATGAAGAGACTGGAATTTTGAAAACGACATCGTGAGGAGGGTTGGATGGTGAATCATCGGCTGCAACATCTTGATGGGCACTTGTTGTTTGATCTGTGGTTGTTGTCGTGGAGACTTGTTTCTTCTTTTGAAATCGGCTTAACATTCGAGCAGCTAGAGATTCTCTCCGAACCAAACTAGTGGGCTGAGAAGAAGAGGCTTGATGAGAAGAATGATCATGGGATATAGGTCTTCTGGGATTCGAAGGTTGTTGCAACAATGATGGCTGTGATTCTTCTTTCTCTTCATGGATGGATGAAACAACTCCAACAGCTGTTGAAGTAGTGGTGGGTATGGATGTTGTTTTAAAATTTTCGTCATGATGATGATGATGGCTGGAGTCATTTACAACAAGAGCAGGAATAGACTCACTCGGTGGAGTCGAATCATTGGAAAGAGTAGTTGAAGCAGAATTGGGAATAATACCTGCCGAAGAGGGTGTTGTACTCGTCGTGGTCATCATGGATGTTGTTGTTGCTGATGATGAATCAAGAACAAGTGTTTCTTCTTTTGAAACCATAAATACTTGCTGTTGAGTTGAAGAGGTCTGTGTTTCGTCTTGCATTTTGTTATATATTGTTGTTGTTGTTGTAATTGTTTTGAAACTGATTGCAACTGTTCTGCATAACAATCGAAAGTCTTAATTCGTGAATGGCTGACTGTTCATGTACAAGAATTGTTGGCAAGGCAACGGTACAAGAGTATATGGTATTAATTAGGAACATTCCATATAATCACACGATGTTGTTGTTGAATATTGTGTCAACACATTAGAAGAAATTGGAAATCAAACCATTTTTCATCATCATCGAAATTCAATACTTCTTAAATATCTTCAAAAACAACAAACCTTTTCAATCCACACTCTCTCGACAACACCAACAAGAAATTGATCTCAACAAAATCTCTCGAGATGGTCTTTTTCTAGATGTTAACACACAATTGCCCACTGCAATGATCAATATATTGGCTCCACCTTTCGAAATCAACCACACACAAAAACGTTTGTGAGATTGTCGTTAAATTATTATTATGTACTGCCAACAAGTTCACGTTCGTTGAATGCAAAATGGTGCTGAAAGGTTTTTATGAAAGCACAGATTTGTGTGGATCTGCACTGCAATTT
>NW_025407923.1:3794-8373 GCF_003324165.1 Naegleria lovaniensis
GTGGACTCTTCTGCGAGGCCGATTGAAAATGTGTACTGTCCTTATTCTTTCCAAAGAATGATAAAATCAACGATTGTACGCTAGAAGCTTGAGTGAGATTGTTACTACTGCTGCTACCACTAGAATTCATTCCTCCTCCACTATTATTGCTGCCGCTACTAGTCAAACTCTTAATCACTCTCATCAACTTGTAATAATCCATCTCTAATTCATTCACTTGTTGTACAAATTCTAATGGCTCTGTATTATGTTCCGTTTCGAGATAATTGTAAAAAGCTTTGAACATATTCTTGTCCGTAAAGATACGATGAAAATGGAAAATATAATCTTGAATAGTATTCATATTAATGGAAGAAGAGTTGGATTCTTGTTGGTTCACCGATGATGGTTGTGTATGAGAGGAAATACTTAGGGCACTTGATTTCTTGGATAACTTTTTCTTTTCCGATGATGAAGAGACTGGAATTTTGAAAACGACATCGTGAGGAGGGTTGGATGGTGAATCATCGGCTGCAACATCTTGATGGGCACTTGTTGTTTGATCTGTGGTTGTTGTCGTGGAGACTTGTTTCTTCTTTTGAAATCGGCTTAACATTCGAGCAGCTAGAGATTCTCTCCGAACCAAACTAGTGGGCTGAGAAGAAGAGGCTTGATGAGAAGAATGATCATGGGATATAGGTCTTCTGGGATTCGAAGGTTGTTGCAACAATGATGGCTGTGATTCTTCTTTCTCTTCATGGATGGATGAAACAACTCCAACAGCTGTTGAAGTAGTGGTGGGTATGGATGTTGTTTTAAAATTTTCGTCATGATGATGATGATGGCTGGAGTCATTTACAACAAGAGCAGGAATAGACTCACTCGGTGGAGTCGAATCATTGGAAAGAGTAGTTGAAGCAGAATTGGGAATAATACCTGCCGAAGAGGGTGTTGTACTCGTCGTGGTCATCATGGATGTTGTTGTTGCTGATGATGAATCAAGAACAAGTGTTTCTTCTTTTGAAACCATAAATACTTGCTGTTGAGTTGAAGAGGTCTGTGTTTCGTCTTGCATTTTGTTATATATTGTTGTTGTTGTTGTAATTGTTTTGAAACTGATTGCAACTGTTCTGCATAACAATCGAAAGTCTTAATTCGTGAATGGCTGACTGTTCATGTACAAGAATTGTTGGCAAGGCAACGGTACAAGAGTATATGGTATTAATTAGGAACATTCCATATAATCACACGATGTTGTTGTTGAATATTGTGTCAACACATTAGAAGAAATTGGAAATCAAACCATTTTTCATCATCATCGAAATTCAATACTTCTTAAATATCTTCAAAAACAACAAACCTTTTCAATCCACACTCTCTCGACAACACCAACAAGAAATTGATCTCAACAAAATCTCTCGAGATGGTCTTTTTCTAGATGTTAACACACAATTGCCCACTGCAATGATCAATATATTGGCTCCACCTTTCGAAATCAACCACACACAAAAACGTTTGTGAGATTGTCGTTAAATTATTATTATGTACTGCCAACAAGTTCACGTTCGTTGAATGCAAAATGGTGCTGAAAGGTTTTTATGAAAGCACAGATTTGTGTGGATCTGCACTGCAATTTTTTTAATGGGTGAGTGAACGGAAAAGGAATGGCTCGGTATTATTTGGGTTAATGACATGATTAAATGTTTTAGATGTGCTGACTTTTGGGTTCACACACGCTTCAACAGGAGGTTTTTCATGATACCAAATGACAAGCTTCAAGAGAAAATCAAGACGCATTGAAAGAAGGGACGATGATGCTTGTGTTGTGGCATGCTCTTAATCAAAGATTTTCAATTCGCAAAAGATGCAACAGCTGAAAATGTCACTTGTCATTTCCAACACCAATCAAAGAAAAAAATTAGCGAAGCGCCCTTTGTGGTGTTATCCATCAGTACTCTTCTAGTCCAAACAAAAACATCATAATGTCCTCGACCACCATTACTTCATCTCCTATTTCCTCTCCACAACAACAACAACAACAACGAGCGTCAAGTACTCCTCCTTCCATTTCCTCTCCATACACAAGTCCGAGTCAACAATCATCATCTCCTCGTTTATTAAATAATTCCTCTCCATCTTCATCCAATAATTCTAATAATAATTTCAATAATAACAATTCTACTACTGGCCATTCGAATCATTCACAAACATCCGAATTAACATCACCAACGACACCCCGACAGTTTTTATCTGATTTTAATGACATTGACATTCCAAAGGTGGCTCAATTTTTTGAAAATGATTCATTGAGTGTGTTGGAAGAAGATACTTGGAAGGAAATGTTATTGTGTTGTTTTGTACCATCTTCGCAACAATTGACTTTTAAACGAAAAAAGTATTCATTTGGAAAGAAGAGTCAATTATTGGGAGGAAATTCTTCTCATCCATTGACGATGAACGAGACACAAAATGATGTCATAAAAGTCATGAAAGGATTAGATAACACGTCGAAAGGAACAGCATTGATGGATTTGAGCGGATTGCATCATATTTCTAGCAAGTCGCTTTTCAGATTGAAACAATTATTGTATTATAGATTTTTCTTCTATTCGATTCAAAACTATGCATTGGGAAATGTCACACCAACCGAACAATCCAATGCTTCAGGTACTCCTCACCATCATCATCAAACCTCTTCGAGCTCTTCCTCTCAATTTCTAAGTCCAAATTCATTATCTACAAATACTAGAAACTCAATTCGATTGGCTCGTAGTAGTACTCGATTCGGAGAAGGTGGAATTTCACATGCTCTCGGAAGCGAAGCCACTCATTTGGAAATGTCAAAAAAAGAATTTTCAGCCATGAAAGAAGAACAACTCGATGCATGGAAACAATTTAAATTTACAACCAATCCTGCATTGAAACCCATGTGGGTCAAATTCTTGACATCGACTCGTTTTACACCCATTCAAAAATGTTCACTCATGCATTTAGCTTCCAAGTATAACCAGAGCTTAATTTTGGAATGGTTGTTTGATGAGTGTGGAAATGAGTCACTCTTTGCTGTAGATACCATGAAAATGACTCCTCTCTTTTATACGTCATTCTTTAACGCAACTGAAAGTTGTGCATTTTTATGTACAAAAATTAAGAATGCATCCATGCCTTCACGTCAACGCAAGCAATCGAATGAACAAACTTCATCCACAGGTAGAAAACCCTTCTTCAAATCAAAATCAGATTCTCCAACAACATCGAATAATTCAACTTTCCAAAATTCAAATGCACTCGAAAAGATCATTCAACAAGTTGATGATGAATATGGATACAATGTTTTCTATGTTGCTCTCAAGAGAGGTTGTTTTGCAGTGTGTGACATGTTAATTTTATTTGGAGCTACTCTTGATACGACCATTCGAGGAGGAGAGACCATGTTGCATCGAGCATGTTTTGAACTACCACTCGATCGAATTGTTTATTTAATTCAGAAAGGAGCTGTCTTGTTAAAAAAGGATCAAAAAGGATGCATGCCATTGTTTAATTTAATTGGAAGAGAAATTGAAGCAGAGACAGTACCAACATCTACGGAACAACACAATCAGCTAGTGTCACCTCGAAAACTCACTCAAACTACTTCAACAACAACAACTGAGAATTATGTATCATCCAAAGACGTGACAAATTCTGAAGATCACACAACAAGCATGACTACTTCATCAACTCTACATGAAAACAAAATCGACGACCATTCATCCATATCTACAGCGAATGCAAACTCTTCAGGTGCAACACCGTCGGTTCAAGTTGAAGAGGATTCAACAATTATTGACGAGTTTTTAGAAAATCATTCTCCAATTGCTGAAAAACATGACAAGGATGCACAAATAACCATTACCGCAGCTGAAAATGAAAATGCAACAAATGTGGCTCACGTATTGAAACATTTGTCACCCAAGTTGAATGTTGAAGGAAATGTTTCACCTTCTTCGAGCGCTGATAGTTCAGATTCGATGGACATCTTTAGAGAACTCGATGAAATGTTTATGAGTGAAACTGGACAAGTCGATTATCAAGTGAAAAACAAACTCTTGACCAGTGACAACCGTAAAAAGAGAGAACCTGTCAAACTTCCAACAGCTCTCAAAATGCGTTCCAATTCTCTCAATGCCATTTCTGCAGGATATACACCTCCCGGATTATTGGAAGACATCAAACTACGATCGTCACCCATTGTCATTCCAACAAGCAATGTCTCTTCCCAAACCAATTCCAATAACAGCAATACTGGAAGTAGCAACAAGACTCTAAGTACTGTATCTGCATCGTCAACGACTTCTTCATCCAATCTTTCACCAAATAATGGCTCCCGTTTTCCAAATCACATTTCCCACTGCTTGCAAGATGAATTTTCTCTCAAAAAGAATATCATGTTTAAGGCCATGGAACAATTGGTACCACAAATGGGATGGAGTTCTAAAACTCTCATTCTTGCAGCAAAGAAATTTTATGGTTTGAGTGAACAAGAAGCACGTGATTTGTTTTATAATGAAGCTTCTGTCATGACTACGAAATTAATGGCAAGTGCAAGTCGAGGAGAAAA
>NW_025407922.1:0-7216 GCF_003324165.1 Naegleria lovaniensis
GAAACGGTGTTGTAATTGACCACTTCTTCCATGAGACATTTCCAAAAAGCTTTGTGAAGTGCAGTGATTCTTTTCTGTTTTGTTTGTAACGTGACAAGCACATCTACAATGTCAGCAATCGAACGTTTAACTCCTCGTGCTTGTTCTGAAGCAATCTCAATTTCCATGATTCGTTCTCGATAGATGAGATCTTGTATAATTCCAGACTTGTTTTGAACGCTCGTTTCAGCATGGCAGATGCGAATCCAAATCGATTGAATTCTTCTTCCCAAAAAAAGGCAACTAGAATTCCAGCCAAACATAAAATGTTGGATTGTGTGAAATTTTTGTGATTCGTCATGGACTTGACAATGGCAATTCCTAAATCACGATCGTGCAATTGAGTTCCTCTAATTTTAGAATGATTCAAAATGCTAAACTTGATAAACATTTCAAAGCTTCTCATTCTTTTAGTAGCTTCGAGATCTTTCACCAAAAACGAAGACTCTTTCTCTAATCTTTGAATATTTTCAGTATCTGAGAGAGTGGGATCAAAATTGAACATCATGTCTTTTCGAATGGACCACACTACCATTCTTGTATAGATTTCCATGGCAACAAATCCAATGAAAAATCCACCAATAATGAGAGCAAGTGGCAAAAACGACAGACCCAATCCTAAAAATCGTTCATTGGACGAGTTGGAAAAATAGCTCACTAAACTTCCAACAGGAGCCAAACATTTGGCAAAACACACACCACTCATGATGGAATTTTCCACTCGTTTAAAATATGGAACTGAATAAAATAGCATTGGAATCAAAACAAAGGACAAGACAATATGTAGAATGGATCGAACATAAACGAGTGATTCTGGAATAAAGTACATGATTGCCAACTGCAACTCTGAAATGGTCAACATGACGATAGGAAAGGTAGGTGTCTCTACAATAAACATGGCCTTATTTAACACATGTGAATTGGATAAAATGATTGAAAATATGACATTCATGACAATCAAGCACACGATTGAACAAATTGAAAAAATCATTAAAATAATCGTGGTTGCATCGTGACACATGTGCATTGGAAATCTTGACAATACTGGCTGTGGAGTGGAATAACCTGTAAATTTGACATGTTTCGAATAGTTACAATCATAAAACGACGAGAGAATATAAATCATGATGAAACTACAAGTAATGGTAAATGTTCCAAAAACCTTAATCGCTGTCTTGAATTGAAACAAATAACGAGCTCTTCGTGTCAATCGAAATGCCAAAAATACAACACAATTCCACCAAATGAGACAATCATGCACAAAATTGCCAATGACATCATTCCCTCATACGGTAGCAAATCTAAAGAGAGAGTCATGATGAAATTTACAGCTCTCCAAATCAATCTCCATATTCTCCTTGATGAAATGTTCCCTGAGTTCCAATCAGGATACTACATAAACTCGTATACAACACCACACTCAAGGTCAATACATAGTATTTCCAATCTTTTGTACTGATTTATCTTTGAGCATGATGATATTATTCAATAAAGAATCTTGGCACGTGTCATGTATTGTCGAGTGTAGGTATTGGTTGAGGAGGTGTTGTTGGTAGAAACTTCCGGTGAGCTTGAAAAGACAACACTCGGTGGTGCTCGTTTACCAAAATTACGAACTGTTGTTTGTGGTGGTTTGTAGGGTTGAGACATGGAACTCATACCACATTGAGAGGCACTTGTCATGATTCGTTCATTTGATCAATGAAAATGCTAGTTGTTGTTGTTGTTGTTTTGTCTCTCTTGTTGCTTGTGTGTTGACTCTTTTGTTTGTTGAAGGAAAACCTAGATAGTGGCCGAAGAGTAGCTTTCGTAAATGATGCGAATGTTGTGTTGTACAATTCTAAAGGGCTCTTTGCAAGTATACCACAGATGATGTTTTTTGTTGAGTTTTGTTGTATTCATTCAAAATTATTACATCATGGCAGGTTGAAATGTGTTGAAAGTCGTGTTGTGCTTTGATTTGAAATTATATGTGCGTTGTTTGGGTTCTTCCTACTGGTTATCTCGGAACGTAGTTGAATAATGTCGAGTGATGGGTCCATCAGAGTGTTGAGACTGACTTGTTCAACTGTTATGAGAATTTCATTCACGACAAGAAGAGGTTCAAAAAGTTCCATTGTTATTTCTTTCCAAATGAACAACTTGAATTTAATTATTGTGTTTGTTGAGAGATAAATGAGCAATGAGAAATGTTGACAAAGACGGCTGTGCTTGTTCATCATTTTTGCAATAATTTTAAAAAAATGCCAGCAATCAAAAACCCAGAAACGAAAGAGAATACATCGTTCAGTTTGTCAAACCAAAACGGACTGGACCAACCTTCACCAAAGAACAAGTCTATTCAGCCATGATCGCTGTAGAGAAAACCAATCAAGAAAATTCGAAATTTTGTGGACCCTTCGGTCTCTCACGATCGTATAGTCTCCATGCAGAAATTAGTAACTCTTTCGAAGAGTTAAAACAAATTGAAGTTTCAAAGAAGTGTATTGATCTCTTTCTCACCAAGCATGCATGGATGCCATGGAGTAATTGTATGAGCTTGGATCAAGTTCAGGAATGTATGAAAATCATAATGAAGCGAATCAAAGGATCCCGATTATTGGACAAAAATTAATAATCTGTTGGAATCGAACGATCAATGATTGGTGTTGTTGTGAAACAGTAGAGCATGTTCTAATATGACTAATATACGGCCACTACACTTTGGTCGTGTATATATTCGGCGATGGTAATGGCCATAGATATTGGTCATTAAACACCACGACGACAAATCAAGTACTCAAGATGGTGTGACAAACACTGAACTAGATGTTATCTACTTATTTAATATTAATTATACAAAAGGAATTCGAACGAAAGAGTTGACCAACTTGTCTTGGATATGTGTCGTCGTTGGTTTTGTTGAATCATATCCATACAAGTACAGATTATTATCAACAACTACAGATGTTGTAACTGCTAAATGAGCAGGTACGGTTGGAAGATCATCTCCTGACACGGTCACATTCAACAGATCTTTCTTAGTAGTCACACATACTCTCTTAATGTACTTGCCCAAAACGTCAGGATATTTTCCGAAATATAACCTCCAAAGATATAAATATTGTCATCAGTGATACCATTGGTCCATCTGCAATTGGGAAAGGTAAAACAGCATAAGTGTTGATCCATTGACTAACGTTAAGATATGGAGCTCTCAAGATATCAGCATAAGCATCTCCTGTACTGATCTACCACCGAATATGTAGACATAATCGTCAATCTTGCAATATTTCCACTATAGACACCTTTGGAAGGCTACCAGATTTCATAACTTCCCATTGGGTTGGACTTGAAACATGGCATCTCAGAATCGAAGACGTGGCAGAAATATTAAACAAAACCTGCTTGATCTTGCAAAAACTAGACCTCCAAAAATGTAATAATAATCATCCAGTAGATTGACATTCCAGATGCAACGGCATAGGTAAGGTTTGTTGACAGTCTCCCATCCATTCTCAATATTGTCAATAGGTCTCTGTAAATCACATTTGAGATGGAACCATTGACTATTCCTCCAAACATGTAAACATAATTGTTGGCACGAAGAACGTGAGTATTGTAAATTGAACCTTGGAAAATTTTACGGGTAGCGTTGTGGTAATCCAACATTTTCCAATACTCTGGAGATGTGTTATTTCTAACAAATGCATCAAAACCATTGTCAGGGAAAGAGAAGAATGTCTACAACGAACGAATATGAAATATCATTGAGTTCAATATAAGGATAGTGTCTTCTCTCTAGAGGTAAGTATTGTTTAGGAATGCATACACAAGAGAAAAATTAGTTTGTGGAGTAGTAACATTTAGCAGTTCAGCATTCGACGATGAATAACCTGTACCATAGAAATTTCCGTCTGTTGCAAGCATGATGGTGGATTTCTCCATCATTACCATTCAACGGAGCAAGTCTGCTGAAGAGACACGGTTTGAGGTGTAGTAACATACGAAGATGCATTTACACCAAGTTGATAATTATCGTTTGACCCAAGCATATAAGGACCATTCTCAGCAATTGCAAAAGAAACGTTCATATCAGCAATGATTGAAATTATTCTTCGGTTGTCAAAAGAGTAATCTGGAATCTGTACAGGGAATAATCTAGCAGCAATAGAGCCATCACCAATTTGACCCTTGTTATTGAGACCCCATCCATAAACTTACCATCTGCGGTAAGAAGAAGTTGTGGAAATCACCGCATTGGATATCAACAACAGTTTTAGATGCCATGAGCATTCATGACAACATTAGCTGCTTCCATAATGAATGGTTTATCACTGCCACTTCTTCAATTCCAATTGTCCAAACGTATTGTCTCCAAAGGTATGGACTTGACCGAGTGAAGTCAATACAGTGGTATGTAATTGTCCTGCACAAACCTTAACAACAGTTTGATTCACAGAGAACCTTTCATGTAAACGTCGACAGGTCTCCATTTGTCGATGGTGGTTCTATCTCCGAGTTGTCCTCTATCATTTCTTCCCATGAGTACAACTTGCATTCTCATCTACTGCAAAGTAGTTGAATGCACCAGCTGCAATTTGATCATTCTTTTTGGTCCCTGCAAATCCAAGAAAACACTTTGGTTGGAACTTTTCTATAAGGATAGTACCATCAGCAGAAGTCCGTAATCGTTTTTACCCAATCGTAGACAGCATCTTCACTCAAGATGAGATTACCATAATATGTAGAAGCAATTTGCTGTATGTAAGGTTGGCTGGCAGGTCAGTAGGAGTGCTCAACGAGGAAATGGTTGAGATTTTGTGCTTCTCTTCCCAAGCTACCTCCTGTATCTACTCCCATGAGTACACTCGACCATTTGTCCAATGAACAGCCATGACCTGCACCTGCGATATTCTATTTCTATTCTTAGAACGGGCATAAATGTGTATATGACTCCATATATCCATTCACTGGTTGTATGACATATTGCCAGAAATCAAGTGCTGTTCTGTAGTTTGCCATTTGTGATAGCTTAATAGTACGCTGGTAAGATTCTGAGTGAGAGGTTAAAATGAGTATGAATGGTTAAAATAATTTCTATAGAATACTTTGAAACTTCCAACCTACATACCTGATTGATTAATTCGATATTTTCGTTTGTCACCAAAATGGCATTCTCCGTGACGTTTACGTAGCTATTTGCTTCGTATAGATCCTGATTGGATTTATCTGCTTGTTTAATCTTGGCTTCCAATAGAGCATCATATTGTTGTTGATTGAGACCTAACTTGTCACGTAAGGCTTCGACATGGCCATTGCTGATTGCGTATTCGAGTTGATTCTTTGCGAATATTGAACAGCGCTTCTTTTCGTAAGAAAATCCTGTTTGATGGACATTAACTAGCCCTCTTTTGGATCATGAACATGAGCGAGATGACGTATTGTGTGAATGAAGTGGAAGAAGGGGCTGTGAAGCAACATGAACTGAAAGTATCATGATGTTGAAGGTATCCATGTAATGAAGTTAGGTTCAAATAGTTGGGGAAATATGAAATTGATATCAAAAGATGATGAGTTGTTGAAATGAAACAAAGGTACATACCATATCGGTGGCTATCACTATGCGAAAAGCAAACCATCATCATTACTACTGACGAGAACATCTTGCCATGGGAGCGAATGAGGCAAGGTTGCCCTTGCTGTAGTCATTTTTTATGTGTGTGTTTTGAGGCTGCTGTAAATTTACCGTTAATTTAGTCTGATCGTAATGCCTCAGGCTTACCACACCACAAAAAAATGAAACAACAAGGCAGACCTTCCATTATTTCGCTCGAAGATCTGGATTGCCAGTCTTTTGGTGGCCTGTTTATTCATCTGCTCAGGTAAGATTCATAATATGAGGCTTGTAAAACTAATAAGAACTATTGAAAATATGACCATGATGAATGAATTAGTTTTACAACTTGTACGAACACAACAGCTGCCATTAGATGAGGCCTATTATAAATCGCTTGTATAGAGAAAGACGAGATACTATTACTCGGTGTTGCAAGATTACAAGAGTCAAAAGAAAGAAATGCTCGAGCAAGAACTCTTGAAAAATATCTGTCATCAGCGAAGCCATCCAGTACTCTGAGAATAATATTTCACAATTCGGCATACCAAGAGACCATACCAACAATGCTTCGAAAACAAGTCAAGCAATACAACAATGTTTTAGCCACGGTGAAGAGCTCGACTCTTTAATAGCATTCACTAACACAGCTTCAACCATACCTACAATAATTAAGAGATTGGGAGTAAGTGTTACAATATTTTGTTTCTCGCGTAAATGATAAATAATTGTACAAACTGATCAGGACTCGTTAATTATCTCACGACCCTTCAAAATGGACGATCACAAACGAAACCTCTGCTCCACTTCCATTGGTCTTTAATATTACTCATGGCTACTTGCGCAATTATGCCTCTTATCACCCTGTCGTTAGAAAAAGAAACAGATTATCAGCAGTAAAGAGCATGGTCTCCACCTTCATGGAAATGGATTATTGTACTCTTGGGAAGACACAATAAGGGCTCTCTAGGAAGATCTGAATACACTCAAGGAGCTACCTATGGTCTAGATATTTCGAAACCTGTCCAACTTCCACAAAACCTTACAATTCTCCAATTTGATTCCTCCTATTATAGCAACATTGTCTTGCATATGGTCACGAAGTATATACTTGGGGAGAGAATAGTAAAGGAGAAGTTGGTGATGGTACCATTGAACCTCGTGTGGTACCATTGAAAGTCTGTTCTTGGGATTTGCAGGGTCCAAAGATGGTAGAACAAGTGGCTGCAGCACCATACGTTTTTTATGCCATTGATCAATTTGGTAAACTTTATGCTTGGGGAAAAAACAACAGAGGACAATTAGGAGATAGAACAACCATTGACAAGAACAAACCAATCAACGTTTACATGGAAGGCGCTTTACTCAACAAAGCAGTAACTCTTGTTTGCGGAGGTGATCTTCACACAGTTGTACTGACGACCGACAATCAATTGTACTCATTTGGAGACAATCAATATGGACAATTAGGTTTAGGATACGAATCTGCTGCAGACTATATCATGGAAGCTGTACCAATACCAAACCTGCTGAACTTGGTGATGAAACCATTGTTGATTTACAATGCGGAGATTACCACAC
>NW_025407926.1:0-5441 GCF_003324165.1 Naegleria lovaniensis
GCTCCTTCAAAATCACACAAACTCGATCGGCATTAGTAAACTCTAATAAATGTGTTGCTTGTTGAGAAAAAACATTTGACAACTCTATCGAATCAGGAGGTATGAAACTCATAAAAGAATCTTGAGGATGTAAGGAGTGAGCATCTGAGTGTCGTTGCGAAAAAACAATCTGGTATTGTTCTGACAGCTTATTTACCATCAAACTTGCACCACAATAATTCCATGTTTTAAGAGCATCCTCAAAATAGTTTCGTAAAATCCTAGAATCTGTCTGGTGAGTTAAACAAAAATCGACCAGTCGTGTTTGGATAAGGGCTGTATAGAAGTGAAGATTTTGACGCTGAGCAATTTCAGACGCTGATGTATAAAGCTGTATGACTTGAAGTGAGTCCACTCCATTCAACTTGGCGATTTCTGCTGATGTTAATCCCATGGCAGCCTCCATAAACACTGGATACTTGGCGTAGAGATCAATGACGTCCTTTTCGTGTTCAAAAATTCTCTCCAATGTTTTTTCTTTCATGGTTTTTGGAGCTTTTGCATTTGGTCCCAGCATGACTTCCATTATTGAGAGTTTTGACTTCTTTTGATTACCTTTGGTTGCTGAAATGTCATCATATTTTTCGTAAAATGAGGTCAATATAAGTATTGAAAACCACTTGTAAAGTAAATAAAACGGCGTTCCAAACGCATCATCAATGACGTCGTCAGCCTCATGAATTTGTTCTGCTGCCTCTTGTAATTCGTCTTTGACAAAATGTATTAACGCCTTTGTAAAGTAAATGATCAATCTTGAATAAGTGGTTTCTTCAATTCCTTCAAGTAAAAACGAAGGAGAAAACGATTCCACTTCACCATATAAAATATTAGGAATGTGCTCTAGACACGTTACCAAATCGCTCTCAAATTCTTTAGAGTACTTTCTATTGAAGGTTTTAACTTCCTCCAAATAGTTATTCGTTGTGTCTCGATCTAAACCAAGTAAAATACACGAAAGAGCTAGCCATGCTCCGCTTTGAGCTCCCCAAGAAATTTCTTCAATTTGTTCAGATGCTTTAAATGCCTCTTCAGAAACTCGTAACACTTCCTGCAGACCATCTTTACATGCAGTAATGCAAATTTCAAAGAATTTGGTGAGAGCATAATTGGGTTCTGCTGCGTGGTTTTCGCGTGCCGATTTGATACCGACTTGAGCCAAATCGCATCCAAGCTTGGGTTCGTCCAAGTATGCTAACTGCCAGCTGCAAAAAGTTCAAACAATATTGAAATCATTCAAGTCGTGTAAGGAAATAATTCTAGGTGAAAAATATGATGAAACAACAAGCTTACCCTAGAGAAACGAGAATCGTGTGTGTAAGATCTGCATAGAGGCCATCTTCAATCATTGTTTTAAACAAGAGTAAGGGAGTCACGAAGAGAAAGATTTTGTTTGAATTCTTTCCGATATATACTCCTTGCACACATTCAAGAATACACCTTGCAAAAGCAATAGCCTCTTCATCGGCACATTCTTTCATTTCTAAAATTTCACTCATATCAGCAAAATTCTGGAGTACGTCTTTGATTTGATTGGTCGCAGACTCAATCCACTTCTCCGTGAATGAATCGCCATTAGCAACTAGACAATGAGTGGAAGGGTTTGACGCCAATAAGTCCACAAATTCATCATACATGGTTTCATATTTTGATGATGCAGATGCTGACTTGAGAAGAAGAAATCGGACCTTCAGCCGATCCACTGTATCGACAATATTCGGCAAAATATTCTGATATACTTCCACTGCTGATGAATGGTTTCCAGACACATACTCGCATTCTGCATACAGTAAATTCACGCTGAGAGCTTGTTCATAGTATGATTCGTTCGACCAAGAATTGGCAGGTAATGTTTGTTTTGCCTGCGTTACATAATCAAACGCCGATTTTAAATTATTGGCTGCTATTGCTTCTGTTGCTTGCAGACAAAGCCTGGCGTTCCCAACTCCCAGAAATAGTGTTACAATAGCATTTGGAAAGCACTTTATTTTTTAGAATCCTAACCATTTTAAAAAAGGTCGAGCAGGCTGTCGAAGTTTTGTTCTGGTGTTTGCTGGAGGTTTTTTCAATAAAAATGTTAAAACATGAACGAAACGCCTTTGTCGGTCTGTTGAGACCGGAATATCATGTTGCCATCAAAACAATGCTATTCGCAGTCCATCAATATATTAATGTCGAACATTTAATAGAAGATATTATTGATCAATGTGGATTTCATCGCAAGGATTTTAATACCATCCATCGCCATCTCGAACTATATTTCTCATACCTCATCACACACAACAAACGAGTCCCATTTGTTCTATACTGTTGCAAATTCCAGGTTGACAATTCAACAAAGATTGCACAATATGTTACTGATTGCATTGACCCGGACGAGGATAGTGCTATCTATAACATTTACTCTGACCCAAAATTTCAAAATCAAAGACAAAATCAAGAGTTAACATCAGAATGGATCAACAAACTACATTTTCAAGGCTATTTGAAATTGAAAGAGTGTCATGACGAGCTGATGCGAATTCGTCAAAAACGTAAACACTCCAAAACAAGTACAGCTTGCGAAGACCCACCTCAAACCTCAACAACGTCACAACGTTATTCTAGTTCAACCATCATGAAATTACTCGAACCAGAAAAAAATGTCGGCGTTATTGAATTACATAAAATCCTGGATCATGGTTTTGCTGAAGACTACATCACGTTGTCATATTCAACAAAAGAACAAACAGCACCGTATTACATGCTGCAACAACTAATTAACAACAAATTTATTCCAACACACTCATCAATTGTAAATACCAAGTCCGACACCATCTCTCATAATTTTGTAGACCATGCTGATTTTAAATCACAAAATAACGATGATGATAGTTATTATTCGGAATGTGATATATTTGATGAGGATATTCAAGAATTGAAAAAATTGTTTTTTCAGGTGTTAGGTAGTCGCAAATTAGTACCTCGAACTTTCTTTTTCACATATCTTCGTGATGCTTTTTCACAATTAATTTGCAAAGACAGTAGAGGCCATAGATGGAGCCCATCTGTTCTTTGTTTTGCTCAAGATTTATTGGTTATCATGGGATACAATGCGTATGAAGCATTGGCGAGAGGGTTGAAACGAGGACAAGAATTTGAACCCTCTTCTGAAAGATGTAACTTAGTCCTACCTTGTTCATCCACACTCGACCATCATTTTCACACCGCATCATATGGAGAAGGGAATACTAAACTAGACAAAGATGACTTTGATAAGCTAGTAGAAAAAATGAAGGTTATTGAAAATCAAAATTTTGGTCTTGTTCAAATTGATGCAGTAGATGTAACACCGCATTTAGGAATCAATACCAAGCTTGGGCTTGTATACGGTGCCAATGAAGGTCCATTGAAGATTAGTGATTGTACTGCACTAGCTCAGAGTCCGAATTTTCCACCCAAGGGTTTTTTAGCTGAAAAAATTGTTCAAACTTTATATTGCAGTATTAACGGTGAAGTTCGAATTCCTGGAAACTTCAAAGTATGCACTACTGAAACTGAACAAACCATTAGAGACACGATTTCTGAATTTCGTGACACATATACTCGAAACATCGTCTGTACTGTGTCAGATGCAGGGTCTGCTAATTACAAATATTTCACATCGAGCCCAAATGAACTACATCATTTTTGCTACAGTCACCATTGCAAAAACATGAGGAATGCAATTAATGGGAGACCAAAATTATATCCGGTTGCCACTAAAGTAGGTGCTCCAAACCTTCAAATTGCACGCCATTCCTCTGCTTGTATTTCTTCCAACGACAACGGAAACGGTTGCCATTTGATGAAAATTGTTATTCAAAGAACACAAGCGACCAACATACCACTTTCCTTCATAGTGAATGACAAAGACACAATTTCATTTGAATGGAAAGAAAAAGAACCACGGAATTTTAACTCTGGAGGCATTTCTTTCTATCATAGCAGCAATGACAACGAATTAAGTGTTACGTTGTTGAGTGAAACCCTTCATACTAACATTGGTAAAGTGTGTGTGGCAAATTTTAGCAATCAAGACATAGCTGTCACCAAAATTTCTTGTTCTATTTTACAACGATTTGAATTGAACACACTCGATGAAATATATAGACAACAACCTTTAGAGTGGTGTAAAATAGTTAAACGGAGCTCGTTTATCAAATATGATGATCAATCTGAGGATGTATTACGTGATGTATGCAATTTACAGTTACTTGAAAAATTACGATTATTGAACGAGAGAACCAACTATCGATATTTAGGATTCTATAAGTACTTAAAAGCGATACATGATTTATTTCATGTTTACGATGACAAAAATCATGATGGAACATCTTCACACAATTTGCACGAAGTGTTGCAAGTTCTTAAGGAAAATTTGGACTATTTGAATGAGTGGGATACCGTTTTCCAAGACGTCATTATTTCCAATAAGAATAATAATTTTACATTATCCGGAACCCTCACAAAAAACATCATTATCCATAACATCAAAACAATTCAGAAATTGATCAGAATTATTCCACAAGATGCAGTTTTTGATTTGTCTTTATTGGGAACACGTTCTCTTGAAGGATTTTTCGGAGAGTCACGTGATTATTCAAAAAGAACCACAGTATTGGACTATCATAGAAGTTACTCAAACATGAAAATCAAATTAGTGAAAAAAGAATGTGTATATCTTTCATACAATAACGATAGAAAGAGGAAATATTGTGATGCCCCTAGTCAAATTAACCAACAAATTTTGATGAGAATGACTGAAAAACAATTTGTTGACTTTAATAATGAAAGAAAGCAAGCTAGAGAAAGCGTGACATCCATTTCTTATAGTTTTACAGATCAAGATTTAATTTGTGCGAAAGACTTACAATTGCGATGTTTACAACATCGTGTCAACTCCATCCGTCAATCATACCATCAGTCAAGACATGACTATAGGGCCGGATTTGCCACCGATTTCATGGAGACAAGCATTTCCAATTACTACAACATTTCACTTCCTGTTTTCCATATTGAAACAAGTGAAGTTTTGCCAAACTTAACAGAACGACTTACATTAACCGACGACATCAGTTTTACCATTATTCAAACACACGACTCATTAATTCATGCTCAAAATCATATTGCGGCATTTTTGCTTAAAAAGCCCGTAGAATTTGAAATTAAGACTAATCATATTTCTTTGAGCAATGCAACCGTAGAGGTTCGCAATTTCAATGAGAACAATGAAAATGCATCTCGACATTCTGAACCAATTAACTCATTTAAAATATTTGTGGCACCAAATCAGACGGATCCATTCAAATTTAAATTAATTGGACAATTTTCATCAACAACCAGCACCAAGCTTTATCAAAAACAAATTGCTGTGATTGTTGGAA
>NW_025407928.1:0-3903 GCF_003324165.1 Naegleria lovaniensis
GTGCACCAACAACAACACCGACTGCAGTTGGGGATGACGACTTGGCGTGTCGCATCATGATTGCGAGTTGTCAAATTTTGTTGTGATGGTGTTGTAGTGACGTTGTAGTGAGACGAGTATATTGATGAACAATGATGTTAAAATAAGCTCTCTATCTCCAGTCTCCTCTCTTGTATTGCGATTATGAAATTTGTATTTTTTCAATGTGATTTTGTTGTTGGTTATGAGCAATTCGCAAAAATTGTTGCGGGTCACTGAACATCAACGTTGACATGTGAAGTATTGCA
Organism: Naegleria lovaniensis; assembly: GCF_003324165.1. NCBI lineage: Eukaryota > Heterolobosea > Eutetramitea > Acrasida > Naegleriidae > Naegleria > Naegleria lovaniensis. The sequence goes on from NW_025407928.1 coordinate 288, forward strand.
GATGAGACCCAAAGATGTCGCTAAAAAAAACATCTGTGAAACGTGCAAAATGAAAGCGTTGGTTTGACTTCGACTTGCTCTTTAACAGACAAAACAATGTTGTTGAGACGTAAACATTAAGAACTCACTGTTTCAATGCGGGTGACTGTGAGAGAACAGAATCGTGTCAGTCGTGAGCAAATTCGTTTCGAGGAGTTCCTCTGACATTAAATACCGAATCAAAGAACTCTGATTTTTGTCAATTGAAGCAGTGTTTTTCCACCACGGCGTAAAGAGGATTACAGCTTGATGAGCTGTTTTACTAGCGTCAAGTCGTTGTAAACCACTTGAAACTCTGTTGTACCAACAAAAAAAAAATCCACCCTCATTTGTTGAATTTGCCCTTACACCTAACCATTAGCCTTAGACTTCAATATGGACGCAGGAGTAGTCGTTGATGATCAATGTATTAAGGAATTCAAGACCTTCCACTCAAAGAACAGCAATTTGAGATGTATTCTATTTACTATCAATGATAAGGGTGATCGTGTGGAGGTCGCTAAACAAGTCGAAAAGGGAGGGGAAGCCGATACATGGGATGGCTTCTTGAGTTCAGTTGTTGAGGCAGAATTCAGTGATAAAGGATGTTGGGCCGTATATAATTTGGAAATGACCAAGGAGGACCAAGGCGTAGAAAGACAAATCTCCAAGCTTGTGTTCCTTCACTGGGTTCCATCCAAGACCAAGCCAAGAGCCAAGATGTTGATGAGTTCTACCAAGCAATCTCTCTTCAGCAAATTCAATTGCTCCATGGTCAACATTGAGGGCACCTCATTGGGTGATATTTGCGAGAAGAACATTTTGGACAAACTCAAGAGCTCTCTCTAAACTGTTGAGGTCGATGATCGATCGAGCCTAGCTGTTGCTCTTGCTGTACAATAAATCGCTTCATGATTTGACTCTCTTCCAAGTTCCCTTTGCTGCTTACATCACCAAAAAAAATTTTCTTTATTCTTCCAACATCCAATTTCATTGACTGGTCTTTTCTGTCCCAGTTCAAACTCCAGTTTGCAACACGGTTTGTGTTTGTGCACACAATACTGGGTTCTTTGTTGCCCTTCCATACGTACATGTTGCTGGAGTGAAGGCCTGTAGACTCGGACACAAAAACAACATCATCAATATTCATCATCACTTTTGAGTTAGACCAATTTTGTAAATAATACGAAACGAAAATGGTTCGCACACCCCACCATAAATCATCATCAGCGTCTGGAAAAACAATCCAAATTAATCATCATCAACATTCGGATATTGGATTTGCAGATGTATTTGGACCAGTTGTTGTTTCTGAAGAACCCGAAGAATCATTACGTCACAACTTTTCAAGTCAACGCAATATGTTTTCAATAGAGAGACCAGACACCAATATGACAACAAATCCTTCCCAAAATCATCAGAAAAAGTCACGAGGAAGTAACAATGAAAAACATCATTACCGGCGGCATCATGGCAAGAAAAGCGGCCATGACAAAATACATACAAAAACCATGTCAGACACAGCAAATTTTGTACCCAGTGACGATTTGTTTAGCATTCCAAATATTGCTGGTCCACGTTTAAAATCTGTTGACGAATGCAACCGTGACAAACGAGCTTCCATCATTATGAATGATTCATTGTGGAGCATTCCTGGAGAAAGTACAAACCGCACCACTCGTTGGTGGTGACAGTGATGATGATTATGAAGATGAAGAGATTGGGGTTCCGATGAATTCATCATCAAATCCGATTGGAATTGAAGGGAGCTCTAAAGTAAGCACTTCTTGCACACCTCCCTCTTCATGCTCCCCTCTCTTCCAATTCATGATGCAACAACAAATGCAAAAATTGAGAAATAATCAAATGGCCTTAAATTCAAAAAGATCTTCCAACTCAAACAACATGTTCTCAAAACGAAGTCATACAAAGAATAAGAAACATTCTAAAAACAACGTTGATATGACACATGAGGATGAAGACTTTGAGGACATTGAGGAAGAGTCAAGTAGTAATCGTGTATTTGTTAAACATGGATCTACCTCATCATCTCCACCTGTTCCTATAATCCTTCGTTTCAATCGAAAGAGCCCAAGACAAATTTCAGATTCCAACAAAGTACATCTAACAGAAAATAATACTCAAAAAGCTCCCAAGAATATTTCTCGAAGGACCAAAAGCTATGGAGGAACATCTTCACATTATAACAAGAAACAATATGGTAATAATAGAAAAACAGAAGAAAATACCCTAATACTACAAAAAATCAAAGTTTAACAAGCATAAAAAAAGAGAGAGAAACAAGCATAGAGAACAACGTATGAAAAAGATGGAGAAGAGTCGAGCTGTGCCTGGCATGGCTCTGTCTGGTGAAGAGACTGACATGGCCACAAATGAAATTATTTTCGATCCAGCATTTAAATCCAGTAGTTGTGAAGAGGATATTTTCCTTTCGACTCGAAATAAGAGCAACAACAACAAAATGGACACTTGCATTTACAACATGTATGACGAGCCAATCACTCCAAACAAGAGACATGTCGTACAGGACGATGACTTTTTTGCTGTTCCAAAGCAAGAAGAGCAAAGCATTGAAAAGGAAGATCACACATCAAAGCCATCGAGAAATCGCTCATCTTCTACACTTTCGAACACGTCCTCATGCTCTAATATTTCAAATGATGGCATGAGACCAACAGCAATCATTGAATTTATTAGATGCAGCAGTACCCCTTCAATGACCACAATCGACACCACTTCCATACCTAGATCAGAATCATTTCCTACGAGTATTATGACTTCTGAAGAGGATCCATTCTCTTTTAATCCCAACAACGTTTCTGGCTTACAAGGAGACGATATTTTTGATCTTCCTGTGGGAATTCCATCTGAATCATCAGTATTGATGGACGATGAGGGAATTCAAAGTGACAGCATTTTCGACTTTCCAAACTCTCCATCCCAACGTTCAGTCAAAAGTATTTCAGTAAGCTCACCTATTATGGCACATGAGGACAAAAACACCACTCCCAAAAAAGCGTCTGATACGACCAAGTCTAAAAAACCCAAGAAGGATAAGAAAAAACACATGGTGGGCAATCTACTGTTAAACTTGACCGCTCAGAATGAAGAGGAAAAGCCCACACTAGTCAAGGCAGAAAAAGATGTCAGAGAATCCGTTCGGAATATTGTTCAACCAAAAATTACCGAGAGTGGAAGTTTCATGCTTTCTGATCGATACAAGGCAAATCAAGACGGAACCCAACGAAATGAAATTTCTCCAGAAAGTGCTCAACCCACTATTGACTCTGCTCAATCATTTATTAATGCATTTAATATTCTTTCACTGAATTCAAACAAAGGACCTTTGAACCCATTACCTCATCGGCAAAATCAGCCATCAAATAATAGTGACCAATCAGAAGCACAACGTCTTAGGCAAGCACTCTCTGGAAATTCATCAGTTGCTCCTCCAGCCATGGCTACTGTGAATAGTTTCAAAATGTCAGTTAATAGCGCAGTGCTCTCTACTAGCAAAGGTATTAAGACTGAGAAGAAAAAGAGGACATTGAAGAGATTCAATAATGAAGATTTCACA
>NW_025407920.1:0-9607 GCF_003324165.1 Naegleria lovaniensis
CGTAAGAAGCAAAAGAAGGATGTATATGATTCTAGACCTGCAGACACAACAGCAAGAGGCTTGAAATCAACAACTACTTCACTTGAAGCTGTCCAAAACTTTGTATCTAACATTCAAAACGAAGAAAGACAGCAGGTGGCTACTTATTTGGAAGGATCTTATGATGAGGACGAGGACGAGGATTATGAAGAAGGAGATGATGATGATAATGATGGACAAGATGAGGATTTTGATGAAGACGAGGATCTTGAAGAAGACTTACTTGATGATGCGGGGAATAACCAAGAGGAAAAAGAGAAAGTCAACTCAACAAATAGCAGCCAGCACAACTTACCTCATACTGCAACACAATTTCAACCAAGCAAAATAGATTCTCCGACAACACCATCCAACAGTGCACTTGCATCTGAAACACCTAAGAAGCCACGTACTGTTATAGGCGAACGAAAGTCGCTGATTTTGTCAGGCGAAAAAAATTGCCTGTCTGGACCACCCGCTTCTCATGGACCCGCAACCCTCTTCGCAAAGTTGACGCTTTTGCGTTAAAAAAACAACGCAAAAATTGCGCACCTGCAAAAAAAAAAATTTCGAAACAAAGCAAGGTTTATTTTTCATCACGGCTTCATTAAATATATTGATTTACGTTCTTGTGCATCGGAATGAAATAACTCTTCCCCTTTCTAGTAACAGTAACACAAGGAACCAGAGGCTCTTTGTTGGACACTTCAATCACAGACCTGTCTGACAAATTCTGCAAAGTCACTGTGGAATCCGTGAATGATTTGATTTTGAAGTATTTTGCAGGAGTACAAGAAGTATCAGCCACAACATCTCTCTCTTTCTTCAATACGAAATGACCACACACACATTCCGAAGGTTTGAGTTCACTTAAACCAAATATATCGCATAACTGCGCCATATCAAAAAACATAATAGAATACCTTGCAGAATTTGATGAAATGAACGGCTTGGTCAATGTGAAGTTTAGATTTTCCCCAACAAAGGCTGTATTATGTGCCAATGGACCATATAGGCTTGCATTTCGCACCATATCACTAGCTACATGGAAGTTCATTGTAGCCTTTGCAATACCTACCATCTCTTGATAATCCTCCAAAATACCTCTTAGTTCCTCATTAATTGAATTCAAATCAGCTATATTAATGGCATCTGTTAACTTGTCAATTACAACAACCATTCTCTTAATAATTTTATACTTCAACTCAATCATACTGAAATTCTTAACATCCTGAAGTAGATCTAGATAATAGTGAATAATCATATATATCTCCATTGCCTTAAGGTGTACTAAATTTTTGGAAACTGATCTCGGGTGTCTATGTAAGAACGAAGGAAATTTTTGCTTGAGATATTCCTTGTCGAACTCGTCCCAATATTGAAGTGGAATCATCTCCATCATGTCACGCATAATTCCTTCATACAAGTTATGCATTGAATCATAGGAGCATATTGTAGTGGGAGTTGGTTTCCAACTCTGGTCTAATATTGGAGAATATCCACGAACACCCCATGACAACTCTTTTCCCGAAATATTATTCCAAAAATGTCGATCTCTCAAACCAAAAACAATTCGTTGATTACTAGAAATGTCTCTCCTAAGTGGATATCTAACTTGAGTAGTTCCTCCTGGTAACTGAACAGGTTCCCCTCGAATCTCGCATAAATGGCAAAAATAATACCCTGATTTTTGAAATAAGAGAATTTCAGACCTTGCAGGTAAGTCAGCAATTACTCTTTCTAATCTCAATGATATTTGTTTAAATTGATCATTGAACACATTCAAATCATCCATCATGATTTTCAAACACAAATTGATTTCTTCTTGAGATGGTTTGTTAGGAAATAGTAGCCACAAAAAGTTATTCTTGCGCTTCTTTCTTACATTTGGTTTCATCTCATTGAATGTGACAGAGAATTCGTAAAAGCTTTGCTGACTAGATTTAAATGGAGCAACACCGTCACCAAATAACGTCATAGTTTTTCCTCCTTCATCTACGAATTTTTTGTGAATGTTTTTGTAGATGTCTCCGTCACAACGATCTTGGATAAGTTGGGGATCACGATTATCAAGTTTAAATTGATCCAAAAATTGTGGCTCTCTGAATATCCTTTCCTCGAATTGGAATTTTAATGGGCGTAAAAAGCAATGAGTTTTGATATCTTTCCATAATTTCCCACATTTAGGACAGGATTTTTGGTCTGGATTTTTTTGATACGTCTGACAATGAGTGCACATTGGAATTTTCTTTGTCTTTGAAGACAAAAGGAAATACTTATAGAACCCTGTTAATGTCAGCTTATCTGAAAGTTCTTGTTTATCACTCTCATGAATGAGTTGAATGGCTTCTCGAATTAGATTTAAAACCATTTTGAGACAATTTTCAGAGAGAGAACTTGTTACTGCAAACTTGAGAATTTTTTTCATCAACGTATCAACATTTACATTGACATTATCATTCACAACGCTTGAAAATGAATGGGAAGAGAGAACTTCTTCATCTAGTATGCCATCATCTCCATCACTCCAATATTCTCTGAAAAACTGTAACAGGTCGTCTTGTTCTGATTGTGCATTGGATGGATTATTTTCATTCGTCGGAGATGAATCATGAGAACCTGAACAGAGATTTTCCAGACCCTCTGCACTACAATTACATTGTTGATTTTCTACTGTATGGTTCTGAGAAGAGTAATTTATATCTATTCCACCAATATCTAACAAAGAATCATCATCAATGCAATGAGCAACAGTCTTACGAAACTTATTTACAGGCTCATAATTTGGCTCGTGATTGTATTTTGAATTGACAATTGAACTGGACCCTTCTACAGTTTGGCGCTTCAAACCAAATTGCTTCATTATTTACAACAACACAAAACAAGAACGTTGATTGTTTAACGATATAGATTCCATTAAGTGTCTCCAATTACGTATATTCGTCAAGAAATATCTATCGTTCCCAAATTTTCGATCCACTTGCAAATTGGACATTTAACGGTTGTAAAACAAGATTCAACATTACTCAAAAAAATGAAAAGAACAAAATCACACCCTGGCAAGAATGCAACAAAGAAAACCAAAGCAAACGATAGTACACTTTCAACACAAGACACTTCCTCCGATTTAGAGCAAATAATTTTATTCGAGGCCAAAAAGCCAAATGAAAAACAAGCTAAGTTAATTGCGAAACACTCTGAAAATGCTTTATGTAATAGTATTCCTCAACTTGAGAAATATTTAGACTTTTTGCAAAACATTCACAACAAGGATATTGACATTACAAACAAAGACTCTGTCTCTGCAACATACATTCTGATGAATCAATTTCTCAAACAAGGAGAAAAGGTTTTTGTTGGTATTCAAGCTGGTAATCCAGAACGCTTGCGACAGTCAATTTTGCAAACTTATAGCTCGGACAAAGATTTTTCGGAACGAATATGTGCTGCAGTCAAGGCTATCAGTGTAAGCCTTTTGAAACAAAAAGGTTTAATTGAATCCACATGCCCACCTGTGAGTTCAAATCTCAAAGTTGGAGATTTAGTTGAAATTATTGAAAAGGGAGAGAATTGTTACTACAAGATTGGTAAAGGAAGAGTTCAATCACTCACTTCAACTAATTGCAGTTTAAATGACATTATATTTCACGTTCCATCCTTCGTTCAAGATCAAAAGAAGACGATTTTTGATATTTCATGCCTTTCATTAATTGAAGATCGAACCAATCATGCTCCTATGATTCAAAATGCTTTTTCTACGGTTCAGCGAGAATGTACTCCAGTCTCCTTATTTTCCATGAATTATGACACTGAAGTCGATGATGACAAAATTGATGACAATGAAGTTCTCTCTATAACTCCACCGGAAATTTCGGATTCAAGAACAAACTCAAATTCAAATGTTGAAGAGAGTGATTCTCCTTTGCAAAATGAGCCCAAGTCTACGGGTTGGGTTGGGTTTGGATAGGTGCCCAGCTTGACTTTGAATCTTAATTTTTCGACATGCTTAATCATTGGATTTTTAATTTTTATGACATCGTCGGGGATGGAGGTATATCTATGTTGATATGACTTTCATCCATTAATTATGGGTAATTATTGAACTGTATTCGCTTAAAGTAGACCTTTCGTGCATGGTCGGGGTTTTCGTCATCTTTGACGTAGAGCTTGATCCAAGCATTTCGTTCGATAGATTTTGAAGAGTAGTACATTCGTGCTAGCGACATCATTGGATAGTGAGCTAAGTTGGTTGAATAGTTCAACAAATGGTGACAGGTGTCAAAATGTCGATAGAGTTTAAGCGACACCTTTTTTGTAGATCTCACGAAAATAATGGGGGTCATGATAGAGCATTCGATCAGGTTTAGGGTAGTTTTCGAGAAAATCAAGTTTAAAGGAGTTTCATCGAGGTCAAAAATTTTTCAAAAAAAAATTAAAAAAAAATGAAGCCAAAACTCCCTGCATTTTTGAGGTGATCATCATCAAGATCGGGTCATGTTTCCATTCATCATCATGTCATATTTATATTGATCACATCGAATGTGCACATCATGATCAACATTTATGAGGAATATTTTGTGTGTATGAATACACATGGAAATGATAATCATCAAATAGTACTGGTTGGAATTGTAGTGAACTGCTTCCGTTGGATGTGATGATCATGGAATGAATCTGATGATCGGAATGTTGTTACAGTGATCAGAAACCATAGAATTGATCGTTGATTCAGTTCAAAGTGATGGTCATTTCATGACTTTGTGTGATGTGAAGTGTGATGGTGGATATATGGAAGAGCTGAAAAGTACGATCGAGACAAGCACTTCACATATCTTCATGAAATTGTTACACATGGTTGTTCTGATCATTCAAACAACAAATCATCAGTTTTATTGATTGACATGATTGTTTCATAGAATGGGAGCACTTCGATTTTATCGGAAAACATCATTTCTTGAGAAAGGGTACAGCTCTCCTCTCTTGTTCATGTCATTCATTCAATCATCATGATACGTTATGATCATCATTGTAGAAGTGTTTCATGTGATTATGAATGGTTGAAAGTGATCATGATGAATTGTTGTTGGTATGTATTGTTGTATGATTGAATGATTATTTTATAACAATTGACTGATTCAGTTTTTCGATAAACCGAGGATTGCAATGTTGTATAATACATTGTGGAGAGTATTTCTATGACTATTGATGATGGATGTGATCATTATTGGTGGAGTATCATGATGAATGTTGTGGTGGTGTGATACCATGTCCTTCCGAGAGTGAGTATGTCATGAACACTACATATCAACATGTTCGTCATGATGAGTATGACACATCCATATTGGTTGCACTCACTGATTCATCAATTTGTGGAAGTGGTGTCTCACTCTTTCAATTCATTTTTCTTTTTCACGTGATATTACGATACTGAATAATTTCAAGAATATCACAGTGACTTTATTTGATTATACATACTAGGATATTGTTATTTTGAAATTTGTGGAATTTATCTATATGAGTTGATTTTGTTATGAGACACCTGAGAAGTGTTGAAAATGATTATTAATTAATTTTTGAAGAGTTGTCAGGAGAGTGATGTAGATAGTTTTTTATGGTAGATGAGATGGTGTACAACACATTGATATTAATTGTTGTATTTGTTCATGTCTAGAATGTATTGTTGTTGAGCACCTGAGAAGATTTCGTCATGAAGTGCGTTACAATATGAGACATGGTTGTTTTCTTGAATAGTTGCAATCATCCATGTGTTGATATTGTTCCATTGTGTTATTATTGATGTTGTGGAGTGTTGTGATTCATTGTGTGATGGAAGGATTCACTCATGTCATGTTTGACACTTTTTCATGGATAGCCTGTGTTGATTCATGATGGCTACATTGAAAATAAAGAATTAATTCAGTGATTTTCATGATCAGTGCATGTGAAATGTATGGTGTATGTGGTTGATATGCTTCAATGTTCATGTCATCTTGATTTTGAATTTTGTCTGGATTTACTGACCCTATACTTCCGCATTTAGAATTTATCCAAAAAAATGTTGAAGTGACTGATCAGTGTTGTTTGGTGATGTGATGACGGAATCATGATTGAAATCATTTGTAGTGATCGTAGATGTGTGCTTCAACCGTATTGGATACGTCAACCATGTTCGTTGTTATCACCAAATGAATGAGTGTTCAAAGTAAGTTGTTCATGAAGAGTGATGAGATGAAACATAGTTGTTTGAATGTTCATTCAAGTTGATAAACATGCTTGTCATGATGGTGTGATTACGTGATAGTGATTGTGTTGATCTATCAGTTGTATGTGTTGAGTAATGTTCCAGTCATTACAATAAAGTTTGATGTTGTGGTGGATGACATCTTTGTTTTGTATATTAAATATGCTTTCATGATCATGAAGTACTGATGTCATAGTGTGAGTCCTATCATTTTGAAGTGTTGTGTATTGTTGTGTGCTTGGTGTGATATGAAACTTTGAAAAAATTGTGACATTTTCTTTATATGTTGTGATGATGTTCACTAATCTTTATGAGATTGATATATCATGTTTACCATGTCTATGATAACGTATCTATGAAATATTAGTGAATGTGTATTGATACTTGCTGAGACAATTGATAAATGTTAACTTTGGAGTGTTTCAAAAAATTGTGGTCTTAGTCTCTTTTTATGGGTTTGAAAAATTCTACTCTTTGGGTTTACTCTTTGGGTTTACTCTTTGGGTTTACTCTTTGGGTTTACTCTTTGGGTTTACTCTTTGGGTTTACTCTTTGGGTTTGCAACACTAGCAGGGTTTGCAACACTAGCAGGGGCCGAAGGTCCCTGCTTAACACTACTGAGTGAGATGAGCTGTGTTTTGAATGGAGTTTTGACTCGGGAGAAGAGCACAACAATTTACTTGGTGGCTATCCGGGCCAGAGTATTTTGTTTTTATTGCGAAAGCAACTTATGCTTCTTCTTAAAGGATTCGTTGGTGGTAACCTCAAATTGATTGAGGTACCTTATTGATTGAGTTTGGTTGATTTCTTACTGTTCCCGCCACCGGAATCATCGGAATCATCGGAATTTTGATTGTTGGAATTCGACTTTGTAAAAAATGAATCAATACATTTCTGTTTCAAAGTTCGTTTCTTCTCTTCATTCGATGATTTCTTCTTCTTCTTCCTATTTGATGGAATTGAGGAAGGAGTTTCACTCGATGAAGCTTGTGGTCGTTCCACTCGCTTTCTTGGTGGTGTTAGTTCGGTACCAAGCCTTGTAATTCGTCCAAGTATATCATCAGGTGGTTGTGAACTTCCTGGATTGTTACTTGGTTGATGGTTTGGTTTGGTTTGGGTTAGTAAGCGTAGTATTAGTGGGGTTGGAGGGTTCGCTGGGGTGCTGGGGGGTTTAAGATCCTCCAAAAGATCCTTTCCTCCAACCCTTCGTTGTGTAATCTTGTTGAGGTGAGTTCCTCTTTTCAAAGCTAAAAATTTGTTAGCAATGAACTTATAAAATTGTGTATCAATCTGTTGTTGAGTACAATCAGGATTGAGATATTTGAAGAATTCAATCTTCTTTTGAAATGCTCTGAGCAATTCAATAATTGTAGGCATTCTGATATTACAAATGATCACTTTTGAAGGATCATTCACAAATGTAATACCCTCACATACATGATTGAGAATTTTCCTATAAGGAATATGATTGTCAGTTCCCTTAAAGACCACTCTCCAAACTGGTGGAGGTTTCTGTTCATGAAGAAACAATTGTGATCTTGCTCTCTCAATTTTCACTTCAATGGAAGTTGAATTTAGAGGATATTTCCTCTTGAGAGTAAAATAATTGAGATGTTTCATACACTTATTAATAAATTTGTAGGAGTATCCTCTGTTGTGAAGTCTCTCCTTGAAACGATCTCTAATTCCAACCCATAGTTCAAATGTTGAACATCTCTTTGCATATCTAATCAATTCTCCATGAATGAGTCCCTTTACAACACCAGGAGCTGCACAAGAATCTTTTCTTGTATATTGATATAAATTGAGTTCCTTTTGATGTGTTGTTGTTTCAATTCGAAATGGTTCGGATTCATCATTTTGAGGACTGAAAAAGAATTTGATATCAAGGAATGAATCTGTGGATGCGTCATTGAGAATTAGCGATTTTGGATAATATCTCTTGAGATTTCTGATATATTTCTGAAGTTGACCACGTCTTCCTTCATTTACACGATGGAAGTGAATTGTGAAGATGTCATCAATATATCTCTCAAGATGTAATTTGTTATTTCTCAATTTTCCAAGAGCGTCTTGGTCATGACTAGTCCATTCCAATTCATAATAACAAAGAGTGAGATTTGCAATGTTTGGAGCTGCGTTGGTTCCCATTGGAATACCTTTCTTTTGATGATAGAACTTGTCAAGTTCTGGTACTTTAAAGTATGTAGTTCCCAAAACGATTTGGAGCATGTGCAATGTTGCCTTATTATGTTGAGGATTGAACATGGAATTATCAATACTCCGTCCATATTCAAGCATGTTAATCATTGCATTAATGATATCGGAGTGTTCGAGTTCTGTATAAAGAGAGGTGAAATCCATTGATTTCATATTTGCATAATTCCTGTGAGGAAGTCCTGCTCTTTCATAACATTGCATGATTCTGAATTGAGATTCATCTGCACTTTCTGAGATGAAAATTCGTTTGTAGAATCTTGATTGAGGGTTGTCTGATTCTCTTCTTAATAATCTAATTAATAGAATTAATCTTGCATTAAGAAGTTTTGAAATGATTGTATTATGACAATCAACAGAACTGACAATTGGTCTACCAACAATTGGATTCTTATGAACCTTTGGAATCATATAGAATCTTGGAAGTGGTTTTGACAACAAGTTTTCCTTCTTGTGATGTGTCTCCACTAAATTGAACACAATCTCTGAATTTGTCTTGATATGAGGAATGTGCTTTGTCAAATTTTCCTTAATTTGTTGTTTTGCATCATTCTCTGTGGAAATTTCAGAGTAGTGAGTTGAAGTGCTCAATTGACGATTGAGTTCTTGGATATAAGAGGATTTACTCCAGAGAGTTGTACCAAGATTCTTGTCAGATGGAGTCACAATAATGTTAGGATTACTTCCGAGAGTTTTGATACTATTCAATTCTTCCTTTGAGAGATTTGAAATTCTTGGTTTGAATTTCTTGTAATAATCGGAGAGAATCTTTGGAATAGTCATTGTTGGATTTGTTCTGTTCCAGGGAATGTTTGTTGCTCTCATTTGTTTATAGACACGTTCAAATGATTCAGTGTCAAATTTGAGAGCTTGAGAAGAGTTTGAAAAGGTACATGGAATAAATTTTGTACCTTTATTAAGGAGTGAAATGTCATTTTGAGTAATTTCAAAATTATCCATTCCAATGAGATGAACGGTTTTCATCTTCTCCTTAATAGAATTATTGTATGTGAGGGGAACTTGTCAATTACGAGGAGATGAGAGATTCCTCTTCCTTTGAGGAGTATTTCTTCTCGAGTTGGATGATGAATTCTGAGAGTTATTCTGAGAGTAATTCTGAGAATTGTTCTG
>NW_025407930.1:0-3758 GCF_003324165.1 Naegleria lovaniensis
GTGAAAGAATCAGCCACAGCAATTGGTGGAGTATTAGCCACAGTGACAATCAAATAACCAGTAGATTGGAAAATTCCATCTGTAGATCCATCTGAATTGGTATTGTTAACATAATAAGGAGCATAGTCCGTTCCAACAAAATTTGTAGCAGGAATATAAATGACATTATTGTCATCCAACATTCTAATTTCTCCTCCGTAAAGAGTTTCCAGTGAGGTAAAACTGAGCTTTAAAACATCTCCAGATGTGCTGTAATCGTTGGAGACGACATTCGCTGTTACATTGGAGTTCTTTGAACAGTAAGCAGTATCATTGACAGCAACTGGTGCAACAGGAACCACATTGATGGTAATCTTGGCAGTAACAACATCAATGGTGTCAGAAATCTTAATTTGGAAGCTTTCTGAATAAACAGTTCCACTCTCTGGTGTATAGATCAACTTGTAAGTATTGGTTGTCACTGAGTAAAAGTCTTGGGTTGGGTAATTGACTTGGTCAATCGCAGAATATTCAACAAGTTGGAAAGAGCCTCGACTTGGTTTTGTAAGCATTGAAACATAGACTGTATCTAGCATGTCTTCATCTGTGTAGGACAAATCAAGAATGTTGTTTGTAGAATTCTTTGGTACATTGAAAACTCGATCACCACCTGTTGGAGGAGTATTCACAATTTTAACAAACACAAAACTACTTCCATAGAGAGAACCATCAGTAATTTGATATTCCCATGAGTCAATTTGAGGCTCAATTTGTGGAGGTGGTATGTATGAAATGTTTTGCTTATCATCAGATATGACAAGAGTACCAACAGAACCAGAACCAGCAGAATAGATGGTAATAGTATCGCTATTGATATCGTAGTCATTGGCTAACACATTGAGAACAGTCTTTGTGTTCTTTGCAACAACAAAATAGTCAGGAGTACACACTGGAGCATCATTGACAACTGTAACTTTGATATTGGCACTCACAGTTGAATTACCATCACTGACTGCGTATGTGAATGAATCTTCACTATTGAAACCAGTGGGTGGAGTATAATAAACATAGAGAGAATCATAGCTAATGGAAGAGTCATTCACAGCTGATGATCCAACACCAACCACAGTTAAAGTATCACTAGTGTCAGGATCAGAAATCATTCCACCATTATCACTGACATAGCTGAAAACATCAAATGCATTCTTAATAGAATTCTTGCTCACAGTATACGCCAAATCGATCAATTCAGGAGCTCTGTTTAAAATCTCAATATAAACTACAGCAGATGAAACACATTAGTTATTGGTAACATAGTAAGTAAATGTATCGTTACCAGCATAAGAGCCACTGAGGTATAGACAACTTTTCCACTTCCTGTCATGACCGCAGTACCATGAAGAGGTTGAGTGACATTCACCAATGTTAAATTCAAGAACGAGGATCAACATCATTCGACAATGGATAGATGGTAAAAGGAATTTGCTTGTACACTTGAGCATAGTCATCTTTGGCATTGGGGGAGCTATTCCAGCTGAAACAATGACATGATGATGGTTACAACTACAGAAGCGACCACCATGGCACTGATAATACCACCAACCACTGACGAGAAATAATCACAACATGAACACAAGTATAATATGTTGTGAGCGCAATAACAATGTTCAACAAAAGATGACAACATTTGAGAAATTTCGAAACTTACCTGTTTGAGCAATGGTTCCTCCTTTCTGTGAGAGAGGAGTTATGGTAACGACCAAAACATGGCATGTAAAATCACCATTGTTAAATAACAATCAAGAAATATGTGCCATCATGCATGTTGTTCACAATACATGAACAAAACCACCACATAAAACGTACCAACAAGGAAGGATTAATGCCAAAAACACTTCTACCAACAGTGGTAGAACCAAGTGTAATTTGTTCTGGCATTAGAAAAATAAGTTCAAGCAAGTACTGTTGTTTTTTCTAAAATGTTTTTGTTCCCAAATGTAAAACTGTCACCTGTTGCATTGTGCACAGTAAATAAGGTGGACAAGAACTTGCATCAGAACTAGTTTTCCTTCAATTCTGTTCAGCTTCAGAATGACAGATTACCTAGAGAACACAGCAGTGCGCAGATTCAAACTAAGTCTAAATGGCAAATGTTGTTCAATTTGAATTCGAAATTGATAAAGAACTTGCTGAAAATCGCATGTTTGGAGTTTGGATGCGAGAACTAAATTTACAGCGACAATTTTCATTTTCTAATTCAAACCGACACAAAAATTCAACACTCACCATCATCACAAGGCTGCGGTCATTCAATAATAATTTTAACATCATCCTCATGTATAGCAATACCAATTAATATTGTGCCAACACAACCGTTTCCGGATCTTTGGGAAAAGTAGTTGTACAAAAACCACTCGGAGCAGGGCAAGCATCATGGTAAACTGTCCCAAAATTTTTCTTGTGGGTTGTCTTTATTCAGAGAGATTTCGCGCCATATAAAATTTGTAACGGTCATCTTGACAAAAAATTCACTTGACACCAGGCCAATGAACTTTTCATCATAACAACAGCACAGCTCTGGCACGAGATACGTCAGTCTGAACTTGAGATGTCAATGATACGTGATTACATCTCTCAATTTTAGACGCATCTACAACAATCCGAGATGACGCGTTCCTGGTGCTTCAGAGCTATCTCCTCAAACCAATTTACTACCTCCGAGCTTTTAGTTCTTCATACAAAAAAACCACCTCCATTGCTAACCGACGAATTATTAGTATTCAAATGCCGAAACGGAATCAAATTATTCAAACCCCAATTTCAACGGCCACGAGTCACTCGGATGAAGAGTCAATGACGGAAGATGTTGAGAAACCATTCCAGCCCAACTCGGAATTGTCATCGTCTTCCATTTTTCGTTGGTGCTTTTCCATCAAGTTTTGTTTATCCTTTCTGATTGCCGTGTTCATCTTGTTTGGAGTGGTCATTATTTCTGCGGTATGGCTTGGAACTTTGATCCCACCCAATGTGGTTCTGAGTCAGGATGTCAGACGTGCTGATTTCAATGGAATCATTTCCAAGATTTCACGTACTTTGCAAGAAGTTGAATTATCGACAGAAGCCATGAAAAGTCAAATGAATCCCTTGTTGGATTTTAATGATTTTGAAAAATTTGAACTGGCTCTCTATTCTGCATACAAGTATGATTTTCAGAAAACACAAGGGTTGGTAAAAACATCACATTTTGGAGACAATAAGGGTAATGGAATTGGAATGACCATGATTCCTAGTATGGGTCCAATTCTCTTCAATTTCACTCCAGCTCAGGCAGTTGTTTACTTTTGCAATCCAGATTTTGACAAGTATGACCATTGTAAGAGAAATGCAGCACCTGACATGGTGTCCAGCTCTGGAAGCACTGCAGATTTTATGAATCGTTGCAATGCCTACCCAAATCTGTCATCATGGTTTCAAAGTTTTGTAATGGAAACAAGTGTGAATTTTGACACTTTTGTAAACTTTGTGACTTGTTTCAAGTTGGATGTGCCTGATGCTAAAGGAAACAAATTTAGACAATTCTTTTACAAATCTTTGACTGTGGTGAGCTTTTCAGAGTATTTGCACAATATGACCATGACTATTAGCGGTTCCAAGAGCTTCATTGTCGAACTTGGTACTGATTATCTATTAGCAAGTAAGTTGTGAAGCGATTTACTTTTTCGAATTTCGAAACTAACATTGAACAGTCGACAAACCTGACGTAAAAATGACCATCAAAA
>NW_025407912.1:0-6115 GCF_003324165.1 Naegleria lovaniensis
CCTATGAAACCTTAATAGAGGCATTGGGTATGGTTCGCGAATATGATGCCATTCTGGACACACACCAAATCATGCTTCAGCTTAACATTATTCCATCATACAAGTATTACGATCAATTGATATCCATATTAACCAAAGAGACTCCGAGTGAAAGCGTCAAGCAATTTCTTGGCACACTTCCCACTGAAATGTCACGTTTTAAAATTGAAAATGTCGAACAACTCATATTGAAAATTCTCTTCTAAACACATCAATGATGTTCGTGAGCAGTTGTAATTGTTAGCTCATAGTAAAGGGTCCTTGAGATCATTCACGTTCAATTTTTTAAATTTTTTCAAAACAAAAAATGTCGCACACAAGCACCTCTAAGAAGTATCGCAATGTACCGAATAAATTACCTCCACAGATTCAAGCATTATTTGCTCCGGGACCTCCACTGATCCAACTTCCTGCTATTGATGAAAGGAGAAGGAAGCGATCAAAGCACTCGGAATTAACCGGAATTTCTGGTTGTGTTGATAAATTTGAACAAGAAGAAGTACAATATGATGCCGAAGGACAAAAGATTCGGACCACAAAATATGAAATGCCTGAATCAAGAAGAAAACGAAAAGAGAGAATAAAAAGAGAAAACGCTGAAAAAGCAGAGAAGGAATTGAGAAAAGCCTTGCAGAGTTGGGATCCGAACAATGATACAAAAGCAACTTCGGAACCTTTCAATACTTTATTTATTGCCAAGATGAATTATGAAACTACAGAGGAAACACTCAGAAATGCGTTCAGTAAATTTGGTCCAATCAAAGCAGTGCGAGTAGTGAGAGATTCCAGCACTGGCAAATCCCGAGGTTATGCCTTTATTGAATTTGAAAAGCATGAAGACATGAGAGATGCCTATAATCGAGGTGATGGAATGGAAATTGATCAGTGGAGAGTAATGGTTGATGTGGAGCGTGGCAGAACTGTAAAAGATTGGAAACCGAGACGATTAGGAGGAGGTTTAGGTAATTCTAGAGAGCCACTTCCACCAGTTGTTGAAGAAAAACAAGAAGAACGTCCCCATGACTCTGGATTTCGTAGAGGTGGAAGAGGTGGCTTCAGAGGAGGAAGAGGTGGAGGTGGATTTCGTAGGGGCTATGACAGAGGTGGCGATGATCATCGAAGAGATCGAGGTTACAAGAGAAACTATGACGATAGGTAGAAGAGCGTTTTTAACGAGACTCAATTTTTGTTTTTTACACAAGCTCAAAACAATTCAATCTAGGTAGGTATAATTCATTATTGTTAACAAATTATTATTCACATGAGGTATGTGGTAAGAGTTATTTATTTCACCTTACTGTTAATAATCACAAATTAAAGATTATTTTGGATTTTTGAAGATCTCTGGCTTGTTTTTTCTTGAGGCATAAATATTGGAGTATGACCACTTGTCGTAGCTGATTTTTAAAAATAGTGGATATCCAACGTGTCACTAAACGCTCCATTCATACAGACCACACATGTCTTGAGTTTGAGGCTTTGATGTGTCAAGTCTTTGAATAAATAGGTGGTTTTATTGAGTGAAATAAATATTGTGCTCATGAAACACCACTCTGAAATGTTACTCCAAAACAGCCAAAACAGCTTCACCTTGAACCAAATCTCCAACACTATAAGGTAAACTCTTAATAACACCATCTTTTGGTGCAACAATCTTGTGTTCCATCTTCATGGCCTCCATGACGAGGATAGTATCTCCCTTGACAATCTTGTCGCCTTCCTTGGCCATAACAGCTGTGACTTTTCCAGGCATTGGACTCTTTAAGGATCCCATGTGAGCTCCTCCCTTTTGTTCAAATGCAGCCAAAACTGGGACAATTTCATATCGTTGACCATCTCTGGTGAAAATGTAAATGGTCTTTTGGTCATTACTGAATGCAAGAGTACTGTGGAACTTTCTATCATCAACAAATGCAACAATTTCCTTTGTTGTGGCATCGTAGGCTCCACTCACAACATGAGTATTGTTTCCAATTTTCATGACAAACTTAGTTGTTGAGGTTGGATCCCACAAGTGTTCAACACTCACTGAAACCACTTGATCCTTATTGTATGGATGGTGGAACTCAAAGTTCTCATCATGGTTATGATTGAATCTCAGACCTTTGAGAAGATCAAATGGATCGCTTGATCGAGTTGTGTGACGGTCATTTCTAACAATTAAGGAGAGAGTAGCCAACAAGAAGATGGAATCATCAATCGTCTTTTCTGGGAAAAGCTCATTGTAATACTTTTGAATAAAGTGAGTCTCCAATTCAACATTTCTAAATCTTTGATTGGTAGCCAATCTCTTCAAAAATTCAATGTTTGTTGTCAATCCAGAAATATGATATCTGTTCAAGCATGAAACCAATTTACGGAGAGCCAATTCTCTATTTTCTCCCCAAACCACAAGTTTTGCAATCATTGGGTCATAATAAATAGAAACCTCATCGCCTTGTCTCACTCCAGTTTCAACTCTAACTTCACCCTCAACTTCCTCAGGAGGACTCAAATAACGTAATGTACCAGTTCCAGGCAAGAAATTGTTTTCTGGGTTTTCAGCATAAATACGAGCTTCAAATGAGTGACCTCGTCTCTTCAAATCTTTCTGGAGTAAAGGTAATCTATTGCCTGATGCAACTTCAATTTGCCATTCGACTAAATCTTGTCCTGTAATCATTTCAGTCACAGGGTGCTCAACTTGAAGTCGTGTATTCATTTCCATAAAGTAATATTTCTGGTCATCATTGTCCATGATAAATTCAACAGTACCAGCACCAACATAGCCGACAGCACGAGCGGCATCTACAGCACTTTCACCCATGGCCTTTCTGACAGCATCGTCCAATCCTGGTGCAGGTGCTTCTTCAATAATCTTTTGATGTCTTCTCTGAACAGAGCAATCTCTTTCAAAGAGATAGACACAATTTCCGAGAGTATCTGCAAAAACTTGAATTTCAATGTGACGAGGAGTTTGAATATATTTCTCAATCAATACCCGGTCATCACCAAAGGATGCTTTCGATTCACGTTTTGCCGAAGACAAAGCTTCTTTGAATTCCTTTTCACTCTTGGCCAATTTCATTCCCTTTCCTCCTCCTCCCATCACTGCTTTAATCAAAACTGGAAAGCCAATCTTCTTTGCCTCTTCTAACAATTTCTCTTCTCCCTGTTCATCACCATGATAGCCCGGAACGACTGGAACCTTGGCCTTTTCCATAATTTTCTTACTTTCACTCTTTGAGCCCATCGCAATGATTGCTCCTTCAGGTGGTCCAATAAACACAATTCTATTCTTTGCACAAAGGCTAGCAAAATTGGCGTTTTCAGAGAGGAAACCATAACCTGGATGAATGGCTTGAGCTCCACTCTTCTTGGCAATTTCAATAATCTTCTCACCCAATAGATAGGATCGGCTAGATTCAGGTGGACCTAACAAGTAGGCTTCATCAGCCATTGCTACATGCATGGAATTGGCATCGGCTTCACTATACACTGCAACCGTTTGAATACCGAGCTTTTTAGCTGTTTTAATCACTCTGCAGGCAATTTCACCTCTGTTGGCGATGAGAATCTTATCAAAGAGTGGTTTCTTGACTTCTTCTCTTGTTACAGATTGATTGGTATGGTAAGATGAAGAGATGGGTTGTGTTCTTGATAAGCCACGAACAAGCAACGCAGAGGCATGAGAAGAATTTACGTTCATCATCATCATGGAGCGAGAGGATGATGAAAATAAACAATTCTTGGTTGTGCCATGACGATCATGCATCGTACTTGTCGAGTAGTGCAACTTGGCTCCGGAAGTTGTTGTTGTGTGTGCCAGACATGATGAATTTGTTGAAATGCTTCTGGAGGCAGAGGTAACAGATTTTCTAATCATTTTTGAAGATTTCATTTTTTTTGTAACGTCGGGCTCAGCACTTTACGAAATTAAAAGTGACACACAGTGGTTTAACCCGAGCCAAAATACTCCAGCGAGTTTGTTGGCGAGTTGGCGAGGGTCAACGTTTCTTGATGCATCATTTGAGTGCTTTTGTTTATGTACTTTATTGCACAACAACTCTTGCCTCAATTCCAACCGAGAGAGTGTATGCCTTGTAAAGCTTTAGGCAGATCTGCCCGGAATTGCATAACGATTTTTGGCAAAATACAAATAGTACATGCAGAACATTTGCAACTCGTGAGAACAACAATATTTGGATGAAACATGATAATAAGGGACTAATAAATGGCAGCAACAACAACAACAACCGATGAAACTTGAAAATAAAGGACTACTCAATAACGAGCCGTGAGGGGCAGAAGTATGGAACGGATCACGATTACGAGCGGGTGGGTGATGAATATAGTGATACTTCTTCTGATGAAGAGTCTGATGAGTCCTAGGAAATGGCATCATTGGTTAGTATTGAATCTCTCAAAAGGGCATCATTGGTTCGGAAGGCTTGCTGTTGTTCATTATCATCACCACCCTACCCGAACGATAGAAAATATTTATTATTATTAAGGATTTTTAAAAAAAATAATTCATCATGAACAACCAGAGTCGTGAGGAGAATAATTTTAAACAACCCTCGTTTCACCTCCTCCCATCATCCATTCCTTCAACCTATATTCCCACCAAATCCCAATCTTTTCACTCAACAAAATCCATCCTCTCAACCAATTTTCCCTCCAAATCCCGCCATTTTCTCCCCAAATCTCTCTTTTCAACCTGAATTCCCTTCGCCATGGATCCCTCTAAATCCCTTCTCTCCTCAATTATATCCAATCATTCCACCATTTCCTCCAAGAATTTCAGAACAAACATCAACAAAGGACCAAGAATCACCCAAGTTGGAACATGTTGACAAGTCATCGGTTACCAATATCAACCCCCTCAAAGCACCCAATCCTACCAGAGAAAGTGAAAAAACCTTTCAAAACTCAAAGAGAGTCTTGGTGATAAAGGAGCAACCACAAATGATATACAAGCATCCTTATCAAAAACGTTCCATGATGGAACGTATTGATAAATGGCGTAAATTGAAAGGCGTTGGTGGTTTTAGTGGTTTTTCTATCCCTCCATACATACCAATGGCGCAAATTAAATTTTCGCCATGTGAACACATTTTGAGTGATCATTATAAGTGTGAGGAAGAAAGAGCAAAGAAAAAGAAGAAGATTGCTTCTCATTGGCAGAGATTGGAAGTATTGAAAGACGTTTCTACTGTTGATAAATTTGGAGACTTATTAAGGACTGCTTATTTGGAGCGTGGAATTAATATTGAACCTCTCTCTCTCGATCAAGGAAAAGCATACGCAACCCAAGAACATTGCATGTTGTTATTTTTAAAACAATTCAATATGGAATGGAGTAAGATTGGTACTTTCTTTTTTGATAGATCCATCAACTCATTAAAGAAAAAGTACAAGAAATTGAAAAGAAAGATTAATCGTGCCAGAATGGAAGGAGCGTATGACGTTTCAGATGCAACAAATTTTATCATTCAATGGAGTGTCGATGATTTAACCTTTTCAGAAATCACTGATAGTAACACCTTTACCTCTACTGTATCGATAACTTTTCCAGAAACATGGACAAATTCTGACCATTACCACAAAATGATTATGAAACTTGGTCAATTAAGTCCATCCAAACCCTTACCGTTAAGACAAGCACAACCATCATCGAACAAGTCCAATGTATCAACGACTCCAGGAGAACCTTATTCACAGTCGGAAGAGGATTTAATTGTGACATCCTTGCGGAAGGGAATGAATTTGGAACAAATTTACCGAGATTACTTTACACACCGAACATTTCAGTCGCTGAAAAATAAGGTTCGACGGTTAAGAAAAAGGCAACTCTATCACAAACAGCAACCAACGAAGAAGAGATTGAATAAGAGAAGGATGGTTCCCAATTCCACTGTTTCGACTGATTCAAAGGAGTTAAGAAAACCGTTTTGGCATGATGATACGGTTGATCGTTTGAACAAGATTTGTCCCGTGTCATGTTTTGCCAAGAATGGTACGAAAATACTGACCCAAAGTTAGTTTACCCTCTCCGTTCGCCAACGATATCCATCCACAGAACCACCTCCGAGCA
>NW_025407912.1:6125-10260 GCF_003324165.1 Naegleria lovaniensis
CTTGGCCAATTTCATTCCCTTTCCTCCTCCTCCCATCACTGCTTTAATCAAAACTGGAAAGCCAATCTTCTTTGCCTCTTCTAACAATTTCTCTTCTCCCTGTTCATCACCATGATAGCCCGGAACGACTGGAACCTTGGCCTTTTCCATAATTTTCTTACTTTCACTCTTTGAGCCCATCGCAATGATTGCTCCTTCAGGTGGTCCAATAAACACAATTCTATTCTTTGCACAAAGGCTAGCAAAATTGGCGTTTTCAGAGAGGAAACCATAACCTGGATGAATGGCTTGAGCTCCACTCTTCTTGGCAATTTCAATAATCTTCTCACCCAATAGATAGGATCGGCTAGATTCAGGTGGACCTAACAAGTAGGCTTCATCAGCCATTGCTACATGCATGGAATTGGCATCGGCTTCACTATACACTGCAACCGTTTGAATACCGAGCTTTTTAGCTGTTTTAATCACTCTGCAGGCAATTTCACCTCTGTTGGCGATGAGAATCTTATCAAAGAGTGGTTTCTTGACTTCTTCTCTTGTTACAGATTGATTGGTATGGTAAGATGAAGAGATGGGTTGTGTTCTTGATAAGCCACGAACAAGCAACGCAGAGGCATGAGAAGAATTTACGTTCATCATCATCATGGAGCGAGAGGATGATGAAAATAAACAATTCTTGGTTGTGCCATGACGATCATGCATCGTACTTGTCGAGTAGTGCAACTTGGCTCCGGAAGTTGTTGTTGTGTGTGCCAGACATGATGAATTTGTTGAAATGCTTCTGGAGGCAGAGGTAACAGATTTTCTAATCATTTTTGAAGATTTCATTTTTTTTGTAACGTCGGGCTCAGCACTTTACGAAATTAAAAGTGACACACAGTGGTTTAACCCGAGCCAAAATACTCCAGCGAGTTTGTTGGCGAGTTGGCGAGGGTCAACGTTTCTTGATGCATCATTTGAGTGCTTTTGTTTATGTACTTTATTGCACAACAACTCTTGCCTCAATTCCAACCGAGAGAGTGTATGCCTTGTAAAGCTTTAGGCAGATCTGCCCGGAATTGCATAACGATTTTTGGCAAAATACAAATAGTACATGCAGAACATTTGCAACTCGTGAGAACAACAATATTTGGATGAAACATGATAATAAGGGACTAATAAATGGCAGCAACAACAACAACAACCGATGAAACTTGAAAATAAAGGACTACTCAATAACGAGCCGTGAGGGGCAGAAGTATGGAACGGATCACGATTACGAGCGGGTGGGTGATGAATATAGTGATACTTCTTCTGATGAAGAGTCTGATGAGTCCTAGGAAATGGCATCATTGGTTAGTATTGAATCTCTCAAAAGGGCATCATTGGTTCGGAAGGCTTGCTGTTGTTCATTATCATCACCACCCTACCCGAACGATAGAAAATATTTATTATTATTAAGGATTTTTAAAAAAAATAATTCATCATGAACAACCAGAGTCGTGAGGAGAATAATTTAAACAACCCTCGTTTCACCTCCTCCCATCATCCATTCCTTCAACCTATATTCCCACCAAATCCCAATCTTTTCACTCAACAAAATCCATCCTCTCAACCAATTTTCCCTCCAAATCCCGCCATTTTCTCCCCAAATCTCTCTTTTCAACCTGAATTCCCTTCGCCATGGATCCCTCTAAATCCCTTCTCTCCTCAATTATATCCAATCATTCCACCATTTCCTCCAAGAATTTCAGAACAAACATCAACAAAGGACCAAGAATCACCCAAGTTGGAACATGTTGACAAGTCATCGGTTACCAATATCAACCCCCTCAAAGCACCCAATCCTACCAGAGAAAGTGAAAAAACCTTTCAAAACTCAAAGAGAGTCTTGGTGATAAAGGAGCAACCACAAATGATATACAAGCATCCTTATCAAAAACGTTCCATGATGGAACGTATTGATAAATGGCGTAAATTGAAAGGCGTTGGTGGTTTTAGTGGTTTTTTCTATCCCTCCATACATACCAATGGCGCAAATTAAATTTTCGCCATGTGAACACATTTTGAGTGATCATTATAAGTGTGAGGAAGAAAGAGCAAAGAAAAAGAAGAAGATTGCTTCTCATTGGCAGAGATTGGAAGTATTGAAAGACGTTTCTACTGTTGATAAATTTGGAGACTTATTAAGGACTGCTTATTTGGAGCGTGGAATTAATATTGAACCTCTCTCTCTCGATCAAGGAAAAGCATACGCAACCCAAGAACATTGCATGTTGTTATTTTTAAAACAATTCAATATGGAATGGAGTAAGATTGGTACTTTCTTTTTTGATAGATCCATCAACTCATTAAAGAAAAAGTACAAGAAATTGAAAAGAAAGATTAATCGTGCCAGAATGGAAGGAGCGTATGACGTTTCAGATGCAACAAATTTTATCATTCAATGGAGTGTCGATGATTTAACCTTTTCAGAAATCACTGATAGTAACACCTTTACCTCTACTGTATCGATAACTTTTCCAGAAACATGGACAAATTCTGACCATTACCACAAAATGATTATGAAACTTGGTCAATTAAGTCCATCCAAACCCTTACCGTTAAGACAAGCACAACCATCATCGAACAAGTCCAATGTATCAACGACTCCAGGAGAACCTTATTCACAGTCGGAAGAGGATTTAATTGTGACATCCTTGCGGAAGGGAATGAATTTGGAACAAATTTACCGAGATTACTTTACACACCGAACATTTCAGTCGCTGAAAAATAAGGTTCGACGGTTAAGAAAAAGGCAACTCTATCACAAACAGCAACCAACGAAGAAGAGATTGAATAAGAGAAGGATGGTTCCCAATTCCACTGTTTCGACTGATTCAAAGGAGTTAAGAAAACCGTTTTGGCATGATGATACGGTTGATCGTTTGAACAAGATTTGTCCCGTGTCATGTTTTGCCAAGAATGGTACGAAAATACTGACCCAAAGTTAGTTTACCCTCTCCGTTCGCCAACGATATCCATCCACAGAACCACCTCCGAGCAAGAAGGAATTGGTAGAAAAAGTGTGGAGCAAATCAGAAACTTGGAAAAAGATGCCATGTAAGTGTGGAAATTCCAAGTTTATAAGGACAGTCTGCTCGTTCAACGGACGCAAGTTTGGGTCAGAAAAGAAGATGCTTGTTCAGGAATTCAAGGAAGTATCTGCGTTGGAGGAGTCTTTAACAATGCTTCAAGAGAACGGAGTGAATTCATCCACGACTGCTGAGAATGAAGTGAGTTCATCTGCGACTACTGTGAACGAAGTGAATTCATCCACTACTGCAGAGAATGAAGTGAATTCATCTACGATTGCTGAGAATGGAGTGAGTTCATCTACGACTGCTGAGAATGGAGTCAATTCATCCACTACTGCTGAGAATGGAGTGAGTTCATCTACGACTGCTGAGAATGCAGTCAATTCATCCACTACTGCGAAATCAAAGGAAAAAGCTGATGACACTATTGAGAAATTGCTAAAACAAATTTACACCTCCTTCTCAATCTCAAACGAAGACAATTATTTTGTGAGAACAAAGAAAGTGAGATTGAAACTCACCTCAGAACAAAAGAAGGTCTTTGAAAGATTTTTCTTCAATTCTAACCATGCTTATAATGAAGCATGTCTCCTTCATTTCATGTTAGAGCAAAACAAGGGAAAAACACTCTTTACCACCACAGAAGACGATTACTTTAAAATTTTGAAGAATCCCCAAACCAACCTGAGATTCCAACAAACTAGATGGCTATGGGATCAAGAGTTGAAACATTGTCCAGCAGATATTAAATTGAACGCTGTGAAAGACTTTGTCAAGGCTGAGAAAATTACTAGATATAAAAACAAGCAAGCAGCAGAAAAGGAATCCAAAGAGGCTGCTCGAAAGGCCAAAAACCAATTTCTTAAAAAGGTTCAAAAAGGAAAGAAGGAGATGATTACTGATGAGGAATTGAACGAAAGATTTAATCCCAAACATTTTACTCGACAACCTCGTGAATTCGAAATGAAAGGACGAAGCAATCAACATCCATATCAATCGTTCAAGGTGACAAACATTTCATTATCACAGGAAGGAGTGTTGTTAAAACCTACCTTTTTTAAAGGGAATGAAAGTGCATG
>NW_025407912.1:10270-20062 GCF_003324165.1 Naegleria lovaniensis
TTAAGTCCATCCAAACCCTTACCGTTAAGACAAGCACAACCATCATCGAACAAGTCCAATGTATCAACGACTCCAGGAGAACCTTATTCACAGTCGGAAGAGGATTTAATTGTGACATCCTTGCGGAAGGGAATGAATTTGGAACAAATTTACCGAGATTACTTTACACACCGAACATTTCAGTCGCTGAAAAATAAGGTTCGACGGTTAAGAAAAAGGCAACTCTATCACAAACAGCAACCAACGAAGAAGAGATTGAATAAGAGAAGGATGGTTCCCAATTCCACTGTTTCGACTGATTCAAAGGAGTTAAGAAAACCGTTTTGGCATGATGATACGGTTGATCGTTTGAACAAGATTTGTCCCGTGTCATGTTTTGCCAAGAATGGTACGAAAATACTGACCCAAAGTTGGTTTACCCTCTCCGTTCGCCAACGATGTCCATCCACAAAACCACCTCCGAGCAAGAAGGAATTGGTAGAAAAAGTGTGGAGTAAATCAGAAACTTGGAAAAAGACGCCATGTAAGTGTGGGAATTCCAAGTTTAAAAGGACAGTCTGCTCGTTCAACGGACGCAAGTTTGGGTCAGAAAAGAAGAAGCTTGTTCAGGAATTCAAGCAAGTATCTGCGTTAGAGGAGTCTTTAACAATGCTTCAAGAGAACGGAGTGAATTCATCCACTACTGCAGAGAATGAAGTGAGTTCATTTGTGACTGCTGTGAACGAAGTGAATTCATCCACTACTGCAGAGAATGGAGTGAGTTCCTTTACGATTGCTGAGAATGGAGTGAGTTCATCTATGACTGCTGAGAATGGAGTCAATTCATCCACTACTGCTGAGAATGAAGTGAGTTCATCTACGACTGCTGAGAATGGAGTTAATTCCTCCACTACTGCGGAATCAAAGGAAAAAGCTGATGACACTATCGAGAAATTGCTAAAACAAATTTACACCTCCTTCTCAATCTCAAACGAAGACAATTATTTTGTGAGAACAAAGAAAGTGAGATTGAAACTCACTTCAGAACAAAAGAAGGTCTTTGAAAGATTTTTCTTCAATTCTAACCATGCTTATAATGAAGCATGTCTCCTTCATTTCATGTTAGAGCAAAACAAGGGAAAAACACTCCTTACCACCACAGAAGACGATTACTTTAAAATTTTGAAGAATCCCCAAACCAACCTGAGATTCCAACAAACTAGATGGCTATGGGATCAAGAGTTGAAACATTGTCCAGCAGATATTAAATTGAACGCTGTGAAAGACTTTGTCAAGGCTGAGAAAATTACTAGATATAAAAACAAGCAAGCAGCAGAAAAGGAATCCAAAGAGGCTGCTCGAAAGGCCAAAAACCAATTTCTTAAAAAGGTTCAAAAAGGAAAGAAGGAGATGATTACTGATGAGGAATTGAACGAAAGATTTAATCCCAAACATTTTACTCGACAACCTCGTGAATTCGAAATGAAAGGACGAAGCAATCAACATCCATATCAATCGTTCAAGGTGACAAACATTTCATTATCACAGGAAGGAGTGTTGTTAAAACCTACCTTTTTTAAAGGGAATGAAAGTGCATGTCCTTCCAAGAAATCTACGGATCATCTTTTGAAATTTATATCTGCGAGAAATGTTAAGAGAGATTGGTATTATATATATGTATTTCGATTTTACTTACATCATGATTTATCTCTCATGAATTGACTGATCATGTAATTGACTGAATCTAATTTCCATGATTGCCCAAACAAGACAACAAAAAATTTTCACACGAGACAACCTTTGTACGAGAAAGAGGAAGATATTTTGTTTGCCTTCCAGTCCGTTATCACAAAGCTTTAACTCGACAAGAATTCCAACGGTTTGATAAAAGCTTCTACGAGTCCAATTCGAACAGTGGAATTGAATATGACAAGATATTTCTCAAGGACTGCCCACAACCTTCTCAAAATGAACTCAGAAAGGAATACATTGCATTGGATCCAGGTGTTCGATGCTTCATGTATGGTTATGATAGTAATGGAGACGCGTTGGAGTTTGCCGCTCAAGGAGAAAACACCATACTCTTTTCCCTTTCTCTAAAGCAAGATCAGCTCAGGTCGGAAATTGCCAAGAACAAATTTCTAAAATACAATTCTCGGCAGGAACGAAAATTTTATAAGGGTTTAAGAAAAGCCTTAAAAAAGAAGATTAGAAGGCTGGAAAGCAAAATTAGAAATAAGGTGAATGATATGCATAACAAAATCATTGACTATTTAACTTTCCACTATTCTGAAATTATAATACCTGAATTTAATGTCAAGGCCATGATTGCTAGAAAACAAAAACAAAGGAAGCGTCAAGGAAAAGAAGATACCACGTGTCAAGGACAAGAAGGTTATACTAATGGCCAAACGGAGAATATGGATGTGCGAACAGAACCTCTTGTTGCATCGTCTTCACCATTCGAAGGATGGGAATCAAGGGACACCACCACAAGTGAAACCACCACCAACACCTCCGAATGGGTTGGAAGAAAAATTACTAGAAAAACTGTTCGCCAAATGTTGCGATTTAGACACTATGATTTTCGAATGAAACTCTTGCAAAAGGCAGAAATGCGTGGATGCAAGGTACATGTTGTCACAGAACAATATACATCGAAAACGTGTGGAAATTGTTCAGTGATCAAGGAAGACCTTTATGGAAGCAAATGGTTTCATTGCAATCATTGTCACTTCCACATCCCTCGTGACGGTAATGGAGCAAGAAATATTTTGATCAAGAATTACCATCATTTATTACATTGGTAAGTTGAAGAGACAACTAAAATGATTCATCATTCGGGCCATAGATCTATATAATAATAACTATGTGATTATCATTCTGTCAAGATGATAATTCCGTCTCTCGTGTGAGAGATGAGTATGTGATCGGAGCACTTTAAAACACCAAAAAATCATTGTTGTCATTGATGGAGTATGGTGTGCTCTCCGAGTAAGTGTTGTTGTTGTTGTTCATTATTTTTAACGTGTGTGACTTTTTAATTTTGTAAAGACCTGTAATTTTTGTTCTGAGGTTATCAGAATTGAGAGAAAGGCATCCCCAATGGATCTAATGAATGAGACGTCTCTTGTGTGATCCCAATGTTTTTCCATTTCTTGAATTGGATTTTGAAAATATTCCTCCAAAAAGTAACAAACCAAACCATTGCCAAATGAAAAATAATCCCACAATTAATACAAACACAATTTCAACACCACTTTGAAATCTCATTTTGGAAGCGATTGCGTTTTGTCGAGATCTCAAACTGGTCCAAGTTTGATGAGAAGTGTCAGAGCCGTGATGTTGAAAAGCTGACGACACTTGAAGGATGGAATTTTCATGTTTTCTTGCCTGTTGTTCTTGAACTTGTCTTAATAGAGAAAGCCAGTAGAAAAAGTAGAATTGTTTGCATCGCTTGGGATGGTCTGTATGGAATCGTTTCATTTTCAAGTCAATATCGAGAAGAGTTTCGTCCAGCAATGCTTTCTTTTGTGAATCTACAGAAATGTTGGATGTGAAATTTGACAGGGAAGAAGGATTATGTACAAAGGCAGAATTCGATTCTGTAGGTTGTTGAAGTTGAGAACTATTTCTAAAGACTTTTCCATTTTTGTGAGTGGAATTGGTAATGTCATGAAATTCTTTTCGTTTCAAGTGAAAACTCAATCGAATGACTCTTTCTCTCCAGAATTGAGTCGACTCTGTTACTACTTCATACCATTCTCGACATGTGAGTAAAACACTGAAAATGTTAGCACGAGCAAAAGCAGACAAGAAATCTTCTTCACACAAGAAGGAAGTATTGGTTGTGGCTGTGGTTGCAGTAGTGAAACCATTCTTGTTGGAGACTCCACCTTTCTGAAATAAATAGCTAAAAATGTTTTCGAGAATTTCACGAGGCAATTCCTTAATATGGTGTCGCTGAGGACTTGAATTGGTTTGTTGACAGTTGTCAGATTTGCTGTTGCTTCTGGAGAAATTGTGAGGAGAGAGGTACAAAGATTCAGAAGAGGTGTTTGAATGGGAGGTACTTTTGAGTATCAACAGTCGATTCATAACAAGAGTTAAACCATCGAATAATTGCTGAAGTTTTCGAGGAGTGACAGCATGTAAAAGTTTTGACAAGTGACTTTCATCTCCACCAGAGTAGTGTGCCACTTGATGATAATAATAGTTGAGTAAATATCTTCCATTTTCATCCCATTCATGAATCAATTGTTCTTTTGCATCCTTCAACAATTCTTTAAGCTTCCTCAATAAATTACCAAATTTAGAGAAACCACTTCTCAACATTTCTTCACTTTCTTCAACGACACTACCACATGGATCATCTCTGAATATTCTCTCAACCCTTCTCCTTTCCATACCAACTCCTCTTCTCCCACGTTCTTCTTCATTCTGTCGTTGATCTGAATTCTCAATAAACTCGTCACTCTCCTCCATTTCGTTTCCATTCATGGATGATTCCTCCTGATCAGAGTCCGACACCAATTCTTCTTCTAAACTTTCAGTTTCAATCGAAAAGGTTTGACTTTCACATAACGACGATGGTGATCGATACATGTAAGAATCATCTCCAGCCATGACATCTCCTTGTGCATCATTTACCAATTCATGTTCGATAAGGATGTTTTTGAATCTTGTTTGATTATTTGAATGATTATTTGTTTGGTTGTTATTGTTGTTAAGATTTAATTGTTGTTGTAATAACAACTCTCCAACAAGATGAAATGAAGGAGGAAGAGGAGAACTCAAATCCAATGAACAATCCAACGAACCATTTGGAGAATCCAAGATCAAAGGACTCTGATCCGATCGAGTTTGTTTAGTTGTTGTTGTTGGTTCGGACCATTCTTCATCATGATGATGATCGTCCATTGAAATACAATCATTTTCCAAGGATTCAAAATTTGTATATTTTGATTGTTTTTCAAGTGTTTGATTTCTCATGGTAGTCATTAATGGAGGTAGAGAAGAATGGGGATGATCGTGAGGATCGTTTCGATGTTGTTTCTTGTGGCAATTGTGGTGTGTAGTGAGAACCATAATGTGATCGGGAGGTTGAGGATTGTCACACTTGTTAAGTCACCACTTTGAGTTTAAATTTTGCGATAATTGGAGATTGGAAATTCAATTGGTTCCAAGAAATAACTCCTGTTCGTTTTTAAATAATTCGGATGGAAGACTTGTAGCAAAACGACAAGTGACTTGATGTGTGTGCAATGAAGAATTTTTCTCTGCTTGTGCTTACAACCGAGCGTTCTTTTTCAACCAATGATGATGCACTGTATTGTTTGATTTCATGGAACCAACAATTTTTGTTCTCGGGAAATTAAGGATCACATGGAAAATATTGAGGAAGTCCATTTTTGGCATTTTCCTATTTGTACAAAAAGCCCAAACAGTTTGGATTGCACATTTGTTTTGAACAGCACATGAGTGATTGTTTGCATTCATTATTCTTTGACATACATGCAAGAGGGTTTTATTTTCGTTGAATTTGGAAAGCTTTGTTTTGAGTGAATGAATAAATTGGGCGTTCTTCATTTTGATCTCTACTTGTTGGACTTGCCTTATTGTCGTCCTGAACAATACTATTTGTTGTGGAAGCAATTTCAACCTTAATTTACAACGTTTATTTACATTTTGGGAATTTAGATTTCTCTAGGCGTCAAAAATTCAATGATTGCAAAATTATTGAAAAACCTCTCTCTTACTTCTTCTCGTGGTGATTCTTGTTGTCATTATTATTAGTCTTCAAGTCATGAATCTTTTTAATTTTCATTTCCTTCAAAAAGTCCATACTTTGTTTGAATCTGAAATGTGAATCCAACAAGGTAATGGAAATGTCCCTCTCCAATGAATCAAACAAAGAATCACTCAATGAATGAATGGTCTTATCTTCATATTGTTGTAAAGCATTCTTAACGACCTCTGCTGAACTTTTAGTTATATTCAACGATTTCATTCCATTCACATCTAAAAATGTGTTGTAAATGTCTTTCACGAGAGAATATTTTCGAGCTTCTACTTGTTCAATTTCATTACCCAATTCTGTGGCTGAGGACATGGAACGTTGTCTTTTTTTGGAAGTATCCAGAGTGCTCAATGAATTGGAACTAGTGCCAGCCAATGTGCTGTTGAGAGTTGGAATTTGCAGAGTAATTTGATTGTCTTGATTGGTGACGTGAGGCTGTGAAGCCACCGAATGCAAACTCGTGTCCCCAGAATTGGTCGAAACTTCGTCATCTGAATGTACCAATTCAAATAAATGTTCACACAATTTCTTATAGACATCAACTTGTTCTAAAAAATCGAAATTTTCTTGATTCAATTCCTTAATACAATGTTTCTTGAAAAGAGCTTTCAATTTTGGATTATTCATCGTATCTTGCAATTCAATGGCTCTAGCTCTTTGCAGACGTTGTTGATAAATTCCATCTCTATTAATGGCAAATCCTAAAATGAAAGCAATTGCTGGAACTGTAATTGCAATAGCTACCGAAAGATAAATGAGAGAAGTGAGCATGGCAATTTCACTCGATTCAATTGCTTTTTGCTGAGTTGTTAAAATGTAGTGTAATAAGGAATCAAGCAGAGTACCATATGCACTTCGTTCCCTTAAAAATCGATCCGAAGTCAACATTTGTACTGCCTGTGTGAAATTTCCATTCGCTATCAATGTTGCAGCAATTTCATTTGAAATTTCCAAATCTCGTGTGACATCTTCTGCATACGAAACATTGTAAATATCTCTTGGAATGGTATCAAACAAGTAATTGGTTAAATTTTTCACTGTGTACTTATAATTGTTATAATACGACATGTAAGATGCATTGTGTGAATAGGCAGCCACAAGAGTATACGCATCAATCCATGCCTGATACAACATGATTTCAGATCGTGCCACTAAAATGGCAATGTCCTGATGAGCACTTGAATTTTGTCCAAAAATGAGCAATGCCAACAAGACAAAAAATGTGAAGGCACACATCACCATTCCCAACACAGCCAATGCTTTCATCCAGGTCAATTCGAGCACTCCACAACATGTTTGAATACTCACTCGATGTCGGGAGAATGTCATGACGGAAGGTTTTTTATGTCGACGAATGGATTGTAGTTGTTGAGGAGAGGTCGTCGAGTTGTTATATTTTGGCACCTTACACCTTACACTTAGTGTCAGTGTCGTTTGCATTTGACACTTGAGTGCCAAATGAACGAAGTGTGATTTGTATTTGACACTTGAGTGTAAGGTGCTATTTGTATTTGACACTTGAGTGTAAGGTGCGAAATGGATGTTGATTGAAATGGAGGTTCTAGTATGTGAAACTAACCGTTAAACTTTGTTCTCAATAAAACCAACACTTCGTTCCTTAGTATCAAACAATTGATTAAAAAATGGTCAGATTCAACCCTTGGCAACTTCTTTCAGACAAATCGATTCACCATGAACATCTTTCTAAAGTTATTCAATATCCGTTGCCCAATATTCTCTACTCATATGAGGGGTCTTCTATTTCTGATAATTCTTTGAAAACGGGAATTCAATACAGCATCAAGTTTGGAAGCTACACATCCAAAATCATCAATCAACAAAAGCATAACCTTGCTCATGGATTATGTCGAGGCTGTTATCAATGTCCTGAACATGGTTGTAATCAAACTGCTGCAAAGAGTGCTCATCGCGCCATTTGTTCGGTACATCAAAAGGAAATGGTATTGTTTGAATGTGTTGTTCAGTTCAAATATTTCAAGAACGAAATTTCTGGCAAGCAGTTTCTGTTTTGCATTGGTGAACATCTTCATCACAACCCTCCACCTTCAAAAGTAAGCACTGAGGAGAAAGAATTGTTAGAACATGCATTCCATCAAAATCCTACATTGACCGCAAAACAAGTGACAAGAGGAGTTGGAGTTCCATTTATTCCTGGTGCCCAAAACAGAGCTCTGATTAACGGGACAAGAATTCAGAGGATAAGAAGAAAAGCCATGTCTACAAAATTTGGTTCCACTTCCAACTTTGCATCAATTCTTGCTTCGGTTGAGGAGAATTTACTTCCCTCATTAACGAAAAACTTGGCAGATGAGTGTCTTTTTGGTATGTCGTTGTCAGATGGATTTGGTAGTTGGGTCCAACAAGTTCAATTTTGTCCTAAAATAGGTTTCCTAATGTTTCCTATCAGTCGACATTTGATGGAACATGTAGACATGCTAGTCATTGATATGAAACATCAAGCGAAATCAGGGCCGTTTCTTAATCACCTTGGCATAAGTACATTTTTTGAACATGCGAAAGGAGGAATGTGCTTCCAATTATGCCGCTTTTTAATTGAGAGAGAGGATTATAAAACCTGTTTCCGAATGTTCTTGGATGCGTTGGAGTCCGGTGGTTTGGATTTGAAAGAATTGTTTGTAGGCAATGATCGAAGAATCAAGTCCATCCTTGTCGATTTTTCTCAGTCTCAGCTTAAGGGATTACGGGAGGCTTTTATGGAGAAATTTGGAAGTGCTGGTAAAGAAGTTGTTGAACAATTGGCATCTGGTTGTTTTATTCACTTCAAGAGAAGTGTGAAACGGATGGTAAAGGTTATCCCAGTTGAAGAAGCTGTACGGACGAGAGTGGAAGGTTTGGCCAGTGATATTGAGAAGTTTAGGTCTGAGAAAGCAATAACAACCATTCTTGATGCAATTGAACTTTATTGTCCAGGTGTGAAGTCGTGGTGTGATTGGTGGCGGCAGTCGCATATTGTTAAATTGTTACTTGCAACAAGTGCTGTGGAGAATAATCTACCAAGAAACACCAACGTCCAAGAAGTGTTAAATGCTACAGGAGTACCCACTTATGATGGTAATGCAATCGTAGAAATTGAAATGATGCTCCGAGAGGATGTTACAGGCGTCATTAAATTATTGGGCCTGAATGAAAATGTGCCACTTTCATATGCTGACAACACCAAGCAAGGAAGGAAGAAGAGAAACGAGAAGAGAAAAAGAGCCGACCCTTTCGATTCCAGGCCTGCTGACACAGTGTCAAGAGGCTTGATTCCAACAAACACCGCTCCTATTGACGCTCTTGAAAACTTTTTAGAAGGATTGAAAACAGACCAACGCACAGCATTGGAAGAGTTCGCCGGTCAGGAAGCTGATGATGTAATTGAAGACGAAGATTTTCAAGAAGTGGGAGATGGTGAAATTGTTGAAGTGACGTCGGAAGAAGAAGAAAAAGTCGAAGAACCAAAGGCAAAGAAGAAAAAAGGAGCAACAACTCGAACAACATCCCGTAAGAGCAAAATTATTACAGATTCAGAATCTGAGTACTCATCATCATCTTCAAATGACGTGTTGGACGAAGTGGATGATGGTTGTACAGCGAGAACTGATCAAATTGTGACCCGAAGCTCTCAAGCAATTTCTTTTGAGCCAGGTCGCTCCTTTGCATTTCACATTGAGCAAGCCACGAAGTTCGGTCGCAAATCTGCTAATTTTTAATAAATAATTAAAAAAAATAAATCGGACAAGTGCTGATGATATTTGGCACTCAAGTGTCAGGTGCTGTTTGCATTTGGCACTCCAGTGTTAAGTGCTATTTGTATCTCCTTTTTGGGACTACGTGCCATTGCAAACGGCACTAAAGTGTAAGGTGTAAGGTGCTAAAAGGTATGTCCTCGGTGAAACTCCTCAATTTGAATTTTTAAGATTTTATGGAAAATTGGAAAAAATTGGAGAATGAAGAAGATTTTGGAAATCTTGCACTAGAGTTGTGTCGTT
>NW_025407912.1:20072-26919 GCF_003324165.1 Naegleria lovaniensis
CTTGGCATAAGTACATTTTTTGAACATGCGAAAGGAGGAATGTGCTTCCAATTATGCCGCTTTTTAATTGAGAGAGAGGATTATAAAACCTGTTTCCGAATGTTCTTGGATGCGTTGGAGTCCGGTGGTTTGGATTTGAAAGAATTGTTTGTAGGCAATGATCGAAGAATCAAGTCCATCCTTGTCGATTTTTCTCAGTCTCAGCTTAAGGGATTACGGGAGGCTTTTATGGAGAAATTTGGAAGTGCTGGTAAAGAAGTTGTTGAACAATTGGCATCTGGTTGTTTTATTCACTTCAAGAGAAGTGTGAAACGGATGGTAAAGGTTATCCCAGTTGAAGAAGCTGTACGGACGAGAGTGGAAGGTTTGGCCAGTGATATTGAGAAGTTTAGGTCTGAGAAAGCAATAACAACCATTCTTGATGCAATTGAACTTTATTGTCCAGGTGTGAAGTCGTGGTGTGATTGGTGGCGGCAGTCGCATATTGTTAAATTGTTACTTGCAACAAGTGCTGTGGAGAATAATCTACCAAGAAACACCAACGTCCAAGAAGTGTTAAATGCTACAGGAGTACCCACTTATGATGGTAATGCAATCGTAGAAATTGAAATGATGCTCCGAGAGGATGTTACAGGCGTCATTAAATTATTGGGCCTGAATGAAAATGTGCCACTTTCATATGCTGACAACACCAAGCAAGGAAGGAAGAAGAGAAACGAGAAGAGAAAAAGAGCCGACCCTTTCGATTCCAGGCCTGCTGACACAGTGTCAAGAGGCTTGATTCCAACAAACACCGCTCCTATTGACGCTCTTGAAAACTTTTTAGAAGGATTGAAAACAGACCAACGCACAGCATTGGAAGAGTTCGCCGGTCAGGAAGCTGATGATGTAATTGAAGACGAAGATTTTCAAGAAGTGGGAGATGGTGAAATTGTTGAAGTGACGTCGGAAGAAGAAGAAAAAGTCGAAGAACCAAAGGCAAAGAAGAAAAAAGGAGCAACAACTCGAACAACATCCCGTAAGAGCAAAATTATTACAGATTCAGAATCTGAGTACTCATCATCATCTTCAAATGACGTGTTGGACGAAGTGGATGATGGTTGTACAGCGAGAACTGATCAAATTGTGACCCGAAGCTCTCAAGCAATTTCTTTTGAGCCAGGTCGCTCCTTTGCATTTCACATTGAGCAAGCCACGAAGTTCGGTCGCAAATCTGCTAATTTTTAATAAATAATTAAAAAAAATAAATCGGACAAGTGCTGATGATATTTGGCACTCAAGTGTCAGGTGCTGTTTGCATTTGGCACTCCAGTGTTAAGTGCTATTTGTATCTCCTTTTTGGGACTACGTGCCATTGCAAACGGCACTAAAGTGTAAGGTGTAAGGTGCTAAAAGGTATGTCCTCGAGGTCGTCGTGGGTTCAATTGCCGCCAATACAAAGTTTTTGTCTGCTGGCGAACAACATGTTGTTTGTTGAGTTTTTAGCGATGATGATGAGGAAGGAGGAAGTAATGCTTGACTAGATGTGGTGGAAGATTGGTTGTTGTTGAGAGCGGTTCCAGAGAGAGATTGTGCAGATGTGGCCACGAGTGGCGAATCATTGTTGCTGTTGGGATATTTGCTGCTGTCAGATGACATTTCTTGGTCTTGCATTTTTTTATTTGGCAGGAGGTAATTTTCAAAATGGAAATTGTGCCGCTATGAGAATGAATCAGGAGATGCAAAGACGAAGCATGAACGCAATTCCTTGTCCTCGTACGTGTGTGGGTCTTTGTTTTTGTGATAAATTACAGCTTGTTGCACGCAGTCTCGAACACCAAAGGTCTCCAAAAGACCACGCAAAGCCTCCCGTTTTGTTAATCCGATTTGGTCATGATGAAATTCATGGCATCGCACGTTGAAGGTCTCTAAATCAATTACTCCATCACCAATTTAAATAATAATTAAAATAAATTAAATTTATTGATTGTTGCAAGGATTTTTTAACGTTTTAAATTTATCAGCAAAAACTGCAAATCCTTTTCCCGCATTATTTATAAACGAATAAACACAATCTAAACTTTCACGCAGTGCTTGAATTTGCTGTTTCATCTCTGCATTTTCTTTTCGCAACCTCTCAAGCTCATATGCAATCACATCGTTGTTCAAGTTCGGTATCGGAGGAGGAGACGATGGTTGTTGTTCAAACATCTCTTCAATTTCCGCAAAATCATCAGTAATATCTACAGTGCTTGATGATGATTGGGATCTAATGTTGTTAATTGAAAGACAATGAAGACATCAACATACTTACACTGCAAAACTTTGGACATCATCGCAAGATATTTCGCTAATTTTTCGTTTGGGAGGTTGATTGTTGCATTTGGGTTGAATGTGATCTTTGATTTGTCCTACAATCGCGGAAAGGAATTGGGGACCGTTTAGACCGGTAGTTTCTTGTGCTGCTTTGGCTACGTGTGTCCATTTTGAATTGGAAGATGGTTTCAAGGATGCATCATTTTTGAACTGCGTCTTCTCTTGTTTTTTCTTTCATTCTCTTCTCGCTGAGCTGTTGCTGCTTCCTTTTTGCGTTTTTTTTTGACTGAACAGTCCTCTTTAGTACAACTTCCATCGCAGGGCGGGTTTGTACACTTTGCTCGGTTGTGGCCTTTCTGATGGCATCCGCTGCAATAGCAAGAATAGGAATTGTTAGTTGTGTTAGGTGTAGAGGGAGTAAAATTATAAACAAACGTAGATTGTTGAGAATTTGAAAAAGGTGGTACTTGAGAATTGTTCATTGGTGTATTACTGGTGTTGCTTTGCGTAAATGTTGTTGATTGTTTTTGAGGTGTGTTTGTTGGATATATAATTTGATTGTCAATGGCTGGATAAACATTCAAACCACCAAAGTCAGTAACAAATGCTACTTGTGATTGAGTGGCCATTTTTTTTTAGATTTTATTAAATTTTGATTTTTAGTTTAACGGTTGTTTATGGCGCCACTTTGTGAAAAATTCACATGACAACACACGAAAGTAGAAGCAAACCAAGGAAGCGAGTTGTGGTTGGTTACTACCACAGCAAGAAGGTAATGGTGGCAGGCCTGAAAATATTCTCTTTCAGACAGGTTGCAAAAGCTTGGGGATGCTCACCAAGCACTGTGTTTTATTGGAAAAACAGAATTGAAGAAAACGTGCAAGCTAATGTTGGTGGTGTTCGTCAATTCAAGTATGATTTAAAGGACGTGGTAAAGGCAGTACTTATTGTGAACAAAGTGTCAATGGTAAAACCATTGTCTACACTGGATGAATATGTAAATGAATTACAAAAACATGGTTACGATTACAGCACCACATGGGTGAGTCGAGTGTTGAAGCAACTAGGTAATTCTTTCAAGAATGCTTGTTATAAGAGCAGATTGAAATATACACCAGAAAACATCACAAAGTACATCCATTACGTTTGTGGTATGGCAGAGCTTCTTGAAAAAGTGCCGGTGTATCGTCTGAAATTCCTTGATGAAAGTAGTTTCGTGAGCAGAAATTTGTATCGGAAAAGAGGAGTTGCTCCTATTGGTTGTAGATTGATAGTTGTGAACAACACAAAGCCATTAGATTATTCGTGTAGTCGTTGCTTGTTTTGTTGTAGTTTTCTTGCCATGTCTCGTTTTGTGATGGTCTCTTCTCTCTTGTTTGTAATTCTCTGCTTCACATCTCACGTTTTGTCAGTAAAATGGCCCGCGCTTCTTGTTTTGTGATGGTCTCTTCTCTGCACATGCTTGTTTTGTGAGTTTCACAGGTCACACGTTCTGTTTTTGTGCTCGTAATGTTGGCGCTGTCAACATTTATATTTCTTACATGCTCGTCATTACTTTTTCTGTGCACGTCAAACGAAAAATTTCCTTTGCTAGAGGCTTGTGTGGTCTTTTGGAGACCTTTGGTGTTCGAGACTGCGTGCAACAAGCTGTATTTGAATCAAACTGGAACAACAACAGCAAGAAGTCTGTAAAAGGAACTGAGTGAACAAAGAAAGTTTCGATTGGAGCTTCTATTTCTTTTAAATTGGAAAGGTTGTCATGTTCTCATACATTCTTTTTCATGAGCAGGTACTCTTTAACATTCAATTGTAATCATCTAATTTTGATTGGATTTTTATTTGCCACATGTAATTAACTCGTGAAGTTTACGCGCAAAAAACTAAAGGAACGCTTTGTTGCTTGCCCGTTTTCCAAGAATAGCTAGTTCACTTTCAGAAATGCTTTACATATTATGGCAGCGGTCTTGGCCGAGTGGTCTTAAGGCGTTTGACTTGAAATCAAATGGGGCGACCCGCGCAGGTTCGAGTCCTGCAGACCGCGAATTCTTTTTTCTTATCGGTCTAAAGTTATCAGGTGTTCTGCATTGACTCAACTCTACAATTGTAGAACTGAATGGCTTTTAGGTGAATGCCAATTCAACTTCAAAAAAATGCTGAAACATCAATATTGGCTCCCTCTTCGGCCATGACCCGCAGCAAATTGTTGAATGGTCGAAGTATACACATCATCATCATACATTTTTGAACAATTCTAATAATCATTTGTGGTTGGGTAACGAAAGTTTTTTGTTATCGGAATACTGCCAAGAATTTTCATATAAATTTATGGAATGGGTACTCATCAAGTTCCCAGTATGAAGGAGGTGGACTCTATGGTTCAGCAATGACCAAAAAAACAACAATTAAATCATCATCACCCGTTACTTCTAAGAAAGTTTATGAACGCAAAAACACTCCGATCATTACACTCAACAGAGAGAATGAAGAAGACGAATTGAAAAATTTGGGAGATTTATCGGATAGGGAAAAGTTGCACAAACATTTGGGATTATCATCGGTACCAACAAATATCGCTCCGCATCAACGTGAAGCTCTGGAAATGGCAATGGGTGAGCTTATAGCACAAGACAAGACAGAATCTGCACAAACAGGCAAAAAGCAGAGGAAGAGAGCTGCTCCTACAAGTAAAGCGAGAGACGAAGAAATTATCAAACAAAAACTTGAATCTACAAGGAGACCAGAAGAGGTATCTTCCTCACACAAATAGATAGGCAACACCTCTCATTGATGGAAGCACCCAACCAGACCCTTCAAGAACGATTTTCAAAGAAACCTTCCAAATCCCTAACACCAACAAACTTGCAGAGAAAACACTAGATACTCACAAATTTGATCCAGACAAGCCAGAGACACTTGTTCCATTCAAGTCTCCAAGATTAATCAAATTGTGGAAAGAAGGAAAAATTGTGCCAGAGAATATTCGAAACAGATTACGATTTGAAGAAACTCCAGACGGATTATTCGATATTTATTTTACTGATGATCGTAGTTTTACCAAGTTGACCACAGCGCTTTTAACTCCAACCAGTACCTTTTTACAGCTTGAAAAATTGAAAATGTTATCCGAAGAGACAGATCCAGAATTATTTTTCAAATCCAAACCTCTCACTCTCAAAAACTTTAATTATCTTATTCGATGTCAAGCCATTCAGGGTAAATTAGAATTTGCTGAAAAACCTTTGAAAAGTTGAAAAATCTGGGACCTTCCAAGTCTGAACTCGAATTAATCATACAGAAACGAAAAGCATCACTATTGAGTGATAATAGCCACATGAATGACGAATTGTACTTGATTCCAACTGAGCACACATTTTGTGCTGTCATGCAAGCATGTGCTGCACAAGGAGAATACAAAAAAGCATATGGATACCTTCGAGAAATGCAACATGAATATCAAATTAGTCCAATGTGTTCCCTATAGTATTGTCGTTCACGCCATGGTCAAGGCAGGCAAGCTCGATGAAGCTTTCCAAATGGTAGAGTTGATGCGTTCTCATAACCTTCCAACCGATACAGTCCTCCACACAGATCTCATCAAAGGCTGTATTGATAAGGGAGACGTAGAGAGAGCATGGAATCATTACATGGCCATGGGAATGGTGTATGGTGTTCCTCATGATGAAGTCACTCTCACTGTCATGATCGATGCATGTGCCATTAAGGGACAAGCTGAGAAAGCAATGATGCTCTTTAGAAGATTGGAAGAACAAATGATGGCTGAGCCATCGGAGGCAACTTTCAATTCTATCATTAAGGCATTCTCGAAACGAAAAGGATCTTCG
The DNA here is from genome assembly GCF_003324165.1 of Naegleria lovaniensis. Classification (NCBI taxonomy): domain Eukaryota; phylum Heterolobosea; class Eutetramitea; order Acrasida; family Naegleriidae; genus Naegleria; species Naegleria lovaniensis. Next base: position 26,210 of record NW_025407912.1, read on the forward strand.
CCACAAAGCATTCGAAATGGCCGATCGAATGGAAGTGCAAGGTTACAAGCCTGATATTTACACGATCAATTCATTGATTAATGCATGTGCCGACGACGGAGATGTTTCCAAAATGAAAAAAGTTTTGAAAAAGATGAAGATTGTGGTATCAAACCAACAGAACACACCTACGTTTCTGTCCTAAGTTGCTACAGTGTTGCTCAACAAGTGAAAGGAAATAGTAATCTCACAAAAGAACAAAATCAAAATATTGTTGACGCCTTAGCAGTTTTCGAAAAGATGAAAGAAAGTAATTTACCTGTGAATAACTATTCAATGAATGCATTGCTTGGAGTTTTTACAAACGCACTTCGGATTACACGAGCAGAAGAATTCTTTGCAAGGACCTACCAAGAGCATCAACTCGTTCCAGACAGTATTTCCTATGCACTGTTAGTGAGGATGTATTGTAGGGCGAAACGAACAGAAAAAGCAATGGCTCTTTTTGATGAAATGAAAGAAAAAGGAATAATACCCACATACCAAGCATACAAGCACATGGTGTTCAAGCTCGTCGATGAAGGTTATGTTGAAAAAGCACGTGATTATTTACGACAAATGTTCGAAGTTGGTGGTTTCAAGTTATCACCAAGTGACATTATCAAATACAAGAGCCGAGTTGCAGGTGCTGCTCGATTGATTAAGGAACGAAAACAAGAAGAGAATGTTGA
>NW_025407927.1:0-2830 GCF_003324165.1 Naegleria lovaniensis
TTGGAACGGAAAGAAAATTCTTCATGATTGGTTGAGGAAGCAGTGAAGGCCTATTTCCAAAGTGCAAAAGGAGTAACCTCCATTTACACCATGTCTGATAATTATTACAATGATTGGCAAAAGTTGTGTGATCGTCCCAATCGATCCTTCGACACTGTTTACATTGACCAAACTGTTAAAACCCATTTATTGAAGGATTTGGATCGATTCATGAACAATGAACAATTTTACAGAGAAAATGGTTTAAATTTCCAAAGAGGATATTTATTATATGGATATCCTGGAACTGGTAAAACTTCCTTAATTTTGGCAGTGGCTGCTTATTTGCAATGCTCAGTATTCACCTTGTCATTGAGTGATAAGAGTTTAGATGACACTAAACTCATGGCATTGATGACTCAAATTCCAAGAAGGGGTATTATTCTTTTAGAGGATATTGATGCTGCTTTTAATGAGAATAGAAAAGCTTCAGATGATGTTCAGAGAGTGACATTTTCAGGTTTATTGAATTCTCTCGATGGTGTGACTTCACATTCACAATTTCCAAGAATTATTTTCATGACAACCAATCATCTGAATCGATTGGATCAAGCTCTTATTCGACCAGGAAGAATTGATATGAAAATTGAATTTGGATACTCCTCAAGCGATCAAATTTATCAAATGGCCAATCGATTCTTTAAGAATGAAGAACTTGCTACCAAGATTGCTCAACTTTTACCACAACAAAAACTCACTACTGCTGAAGTTCAAACTTATTTGATGAGATTTATTTATGAACCTGAGGATTGTCTTTTACATGTTGAGGAATATCTTGAGGAAGTTGAAGATTTGAGAAAAAAGTTGGCAAAGAAGGAAGAAGAAGAAAAGGAAGAAGAAGAAAAGAACGAAAAGGAAGTAAACGATAAAGAAGACAGTAAGGAAAAGAACACAGACGAGGCTCTTGTCATTTCTACTGAGAACAAAGAAACCAATGGATAGACTCATTGGTCTCAAACATTGAAATTGTAATTTCATAAATTTACTAAATTATTCGCAAAAAATGTCTATTGGGTCATCGTTCGTACTAATTGTTGTCACGAGTCTTGTCATTTCAACTCTTGTTCTCATCATTTCACAACCCTCCGATGACTCTATCTTTCAAATTTATCCACTCATTGGCAATGTGACACCTTTTCATACCCATCGTGTACACATGCTCTACGTTTCAGGATTAGCCGATTATGACCATGTTCGAAAATTATTGATCGATGAAGGATGTAGCAAAGCACAAGATATTTCTAAATGTGAATCCGAGTTAGAATTTGAACCTGTGAAAATGAATTCTCCATTATTGAGAAGTCCTTCTGATCATCATGATGGAAAAGTTTATACTCCTCTCGTGATTGGAAATGTATTTTATGAGGAATCATCAGCCGACTCGTATGCAGAGCTAATTCCTGGTGTTATTTTACAAAAAAGAGGAAGTAATGAAAGTGTACATTGCACAGATGAATTATGTGTGTTTAAAGAAATGGTAAGCTTAAATAGTCTTGATTTGGAAAATGTTGATGATCAAATGTTTAAATGTCAATTCAAACTGAACCAATGTGTGTATGATTGAAAAATTAATTTACCCTGTATCATCAAACTCTAACTCGGATTCACATTCCAATTGGATCTTTTAATAGTTTTTCAATAGAAATTTAATTGCCAAAGTGTTAAAAACCTATGTCACTGGTGCTAAAACTCATCACATTGGAAGAAAATATTTATGTGTCGATAAATATTTGAGAAAAATGTTTTACAAGAGAGAAAACATCAATTCTGTAGAGCATGTAGAGTTGAGTATTCCAATTTCAAACTCTGCTTCACAACTTGATTATCAATTGAATTTGAATTTAAAATATGATATTTTAAGTTTATTAACAAGCGCTACTCATATGGTTCAATCATTTGGAATCAAAAACGTTCTAAAGCTTGGAATTCAAACAGCATTATTAGGTCTTCCAGTTCAATTACCAATTATGGGTGTGAAAGGAATTTCTGAATGGAGAGAATTCGATACTCGAGATCCAATTCTTATTCAGAATCTTGTGCTCACCTCTCCCTTATTCCCAATTGTGAAATGGAAAGAGTTACAAGCGAACTCTGATAATCGTTTGGTCTTTTTAGAAAAGGGTGGCGATGTTTCAAATTATTATTTACCTTTCAAATTTCAACCTCTTGCAGCTTTGGATTTGAAGAATGCCAAATTCGTCATGACACCACCATTCAATGTTGGAACAGGCAATGATAAGGTTGAAACTACAGAGAACTGAGAGAATCTGTTGTTACAAGCAATGAGGCCATCTCCGATAAGTTCACTGAGGATTTTTAATCTCAGACCCACACACCCAGCAAAAATGAACCTGGGATTGGGTGAGTTGGGTGTGAGGACGGCGTTTAATCTCAAACACAACACAAATCCAAATCAATCTTCAAAAAAAAATATTTCTGCAACAAATATGATGATCATCAGCGTTTTATTATTGAAATTTGAACAAAGTGTTTGGCATGGTTTTAACCAACGGATTGCTTTTCAAAATAGCGTTCGAACATAGAACAGCTACCATTGCAACATATGGAAGCAAAGATTTTCTTTGTCTCCATCTTGTTGCCGTTGCTGATAATCGTTTTACATATCCGAAGGTCATTTCTACAATCATTCTCTCAGATTTGTGTTGCACAAAGAGATCAGGCTTACTTCTGATGATGGTTGATGTTGGAAGTACCAATTCAACTCCATGTTTGAATGTTTTTGCTTGATATCCACCATCAGCAAGGACCATCACACCCTGTAAGTATTTTT
>NW_025407927.1:2840-3988 GCF_003324165.1 Naegleria lovaniensis
ATCACACCCTGTAAGTATTTTTGGATATTACTGAAGAATAATACATCTTTGTCGTTCTTGCTTCCAGGAAAACCAACCGTAAAATGTAAAAATCTGCCTTGAAGATCAACTAACGCTTGTCCGATGAAAGAATGGATACATTTGTCACCACGATAATAGATAGCCTGATCTACACTTGGCTTGGAGATTCTGAAATGCGTTGCATCAAGCGCGCCTATTACTAGTCTATCAATGTTAGAGCTTCCTTGTAATACAGTCAAATGTCCTGGCATAACAACCTCGTTCATATAGGCCGATAATAATATGGGAATAATATGTTTGATTTCCATGCAAACATATCCTTTGGAAACTCCAAACATTTCTGACAGCAGAGCAAATTTGGAATATGATCCCATCCAAACACAGATTAGCAGTAATGTGTTTTTTGGAGTAAGTTTTGAGTATCTGTATTCACGTTTAGTATTGATATTTCTTCTCAAGTCATAATATCTTCTTGGCTTTAACAGTTCTAATTTGATCCTAGAATACATTTCTTCAAACTCAGCACGAGTTAAATGAGTGAAATCCATCAACTTATCGTCATCCCATTTTCCATAATTGTCAACTCCTTCCACCTTACTTTTTGGTTTTCGGTATTGACTTCGTCCTTGCCCACAAAATGGAGTTTTAGTTCTAAATTTTTTGGAAGTATAATATGGCTCTTCTGGTGGCAAAGGCATTACTGGAGGGATTAATGAGCAAGCAAGTAATTGAAGTCTTTTCAAATACTTTTCATCCCATGAGCATGCTTTATACATCAACAATTCTTGTTGTAGGTTATTTAATTTTGATATGAAACTATTGACATTGATATGACTATTTACACCTGGGTAATCAATCAACTCAGGATGAGTAATGATGACAGTTGCTGCCATCATTAAATAAGTGATGACGACATGTAATGTATTAGGCAGCATTTTTTTTCAGTTTGCATTGTAATATTACAATATTACATATTTTCTCAAACTATTGTAAATTTACAACAATTAACCGTTACAACCGTTACAACCGTTACATAATTCACCAACCCTATTTAACGTAGTTGACTAGTATTGTTTTGAAGAATCATCCATTAAAAAAAACAATGGCCAATACTCAACCCAAGAAGA
>NW_025407921.1:0-8034 GCF_003324165.1 Naegleria lovaniensis
AAGTAATGGTAATCTTGTTGATAATTGGACAAGAGCGAGAACCAGCAATGAGCTTGCCACCACTGTTCACCTTGATGTAATCCAAATCTACGTTCAAAGTGGTATCATTGAAAATCAAAGAACCTGGACTATTAATAACAATGGCAAACAATTTAACACCAGGTGATTTGTCAAATAGTGTTGGTTGAGTAATGGTCAGAGTTGCATTGTACTTGTTCCAATTAGCAAGGGAGGAAAAAAGAACAAGACCTCCTTGTTGGTGAGGACAAGATTGAGCCGAGCATGCATGAATCAAGAACAATGTGCACACGAAAACCAAAAACAAGTATGCCTTGTTGAGAAAATGAATCTCTATAGCCATCTCAGTTGTTGTTTTTCTTTTGATAATGTTCTTCTTTGAAAGCATGCTCTTAAACGACTGTTTCAACACACTGTTGGAAAGATAGAGTTCAGAGGTAATGTTCGCTCTTCAAATGTCAACAAGAAAAACTTGTTGTTATCAAGGAACCCAACGCAACTCTCAAGACAGAACTACAAGCAGAACACCACATCTCACGAGATTTCCTTGTGGAGATTATAATGTACTAGTAGTTCTCCTTCATGATCTTCCAAAGATAAGCCAAAGGTCTTCGCACATCATCACTCCGTTCGAATCATCATGTTATTGATTGGAAACATTTTTGTAAAATTTAATAGTTACTGTATTCCCGAGGACAAGTCCCAATAAATTAATTGATGTTTCTCTCGTTTGATATTTCAACTGTTCAAAATGTGAATTGTTATTTTCGGTGTCATCATGAGGCAATCCGTATTTCGTTCATTTTTCTTGCTGTAATTACAAAAAATGTCCAATCAAGAGTGGCACGGAGATCTCTCACAAAGAGTTACCCATCATCATTCCACAGTGCCGATCGTGATACATGAAACCGAGCCACAATACGAAACAACAAGTAATTCTAAAAACATCCTCTCCTCCACAGCTAAATCCATTGTAAAATCCTTTTCCATCATTCTTTTAATTATTTTCTTAATTTTCATAATTTATTATGTTGTTCCGGCTGGATTAGGATGGTTCACTCCTCCTGCTCAAGGAGGTCTTTGTAGAGCTTGTCATGATTCTCTACAGCATCCACTGAATGATGGCAAGAATTATTTATATTACACAAAAGTTTTCCGATCATCATGCTCTTGTGATTGTTGGGATGGAAGAGCAAAGGGACCTTACCCAAGAGGAAATTTTAAATATATTTATTATCAAGTAGAACCAACAACGTTGTGGCTAGTTTTTGTGTCCATTCTAATTCTCATTTCATTCTATCAAAGCATTTACAATGTGTTGAATTTAATTCAAGAAAGGAAGTGTAATTATTGGATATTACCAGTGTATTGCATTGGGTGGTATGGACTCTATTATTCATACGGAAGTCACTTTAATTATTTCAATGAGGATTCTCATCAATTGAGCTGGCATCAATTTTATTTCACATTTACCGAAATTGGAATGGTATTTGTGACTTATTTATTATTGAACAAAGATATCACTGAGGGTTCATTGTTCAGCAGAGCAAATCAATTATCACGGTCCATGCATGAGGAAAATGTTGGAGATGACAAGACAATGAACATCATGACATGCACCAGTAAGCCATTTTCCTTCATGTTGTGGTGTGTTCTCTCCACTGCCTTGACACATACCGTTCAAATTGCACTCGACCAAGGCCTGTCTAAATGGGGTGAAGGAATTTTCCTGAGAGATATGTTATTATTTCTTTCTGATTTTCCTTACATGATCATGTCAAGTTATTATCTAGGATTGCATCACGTAATTTTGTATTATTTCAAATGGATCACAGCAAGACATAGTGGAACTAGTAATACTGAAAAATTGAAAGATTTTGTCAAGACTCAAACAAGAAATTTAGGATTTTGTGGAATTTCTGTTGCATTGATGGTGATGTTCCTGTCAAATGTGACTTTTGGTGGATAAACAGTACTTGGCTGCGTTCCATGTAACTCGGAAATTTATCTCTGTCTCGAATTTCAAAGGTTCAGCGTATCAAATTTCCTCTTTTGTACACATTTCACACTCATCAGCATGTCACGTCACCACAAAGTTATCGCTCAAAAAAATTGAAACAAACTCATTTGCCACGATCCAAGTCTCCAAATCCAACCGGCAACGATCATGAACTGCACAAATGTCAACTCTTCTAGGATCAAGACTCGATCAACGACAACTCTCCTAGCTTTATTAATTGTCTTCCTGTTGACCACTTGTATTTTAAACCAAACACTCTCGACCAATGCTTTTCCAACGCAAACCACCATTCCGATCATTCAAGATATCTCTTCCTACAACACCACAGCAACCATCACTGAAAATATGATCATGGCCATTGATGCAGGAGTTAGCGAGATGGTTCAAACGGCTGCATGGAGAAAACTCTTCTCTGATTTGAATCTTCCCTTTAATATTCCTCAATGTGTGAAAAATCCCACTACTAGTTATCCATTATCCAATCCATTTGTTGGAATGGATACATTGAATGTTTGTTACGAAATACCTACAGATCCATGGCTAGAAATTTACAAGCAAGGAGGTGATCTATTAATTCCCATTCTGAACACCAAGTATGGAATTACGTTAAAAACCAAACATTACTTTTTGAATACCACCAAATTGGGCTATTTCGAAACCATGAAAAAAGGAGTCGATTCTGGCTTTTGTCACATCATTACCAGTGCTGCCATTAATACTCAAGAACGAGCAGAAAAGGTTTATTTCAACTGTCCAAGTGGATCATCCTCGCTTGCTTTCTTAAGATCTGAACTCGATAACACCAACTCGACCGAATATTTTAATAACGTGAAAACACTCAATGACTCGAGAGCGATCATTGCTGTTTTTGGTGGAGCTTACTTTGAGTCACAAGCGAAGAGTTTTTTCTCGGCAGCTCGACTCATTGTTGTGAATGGAGGATTTGCTGATATTTGGCCATATATTTTAACAAAGCAAGCTCATGCAATGATTGGAGATGCAGTAGATGTGTCTAGTTGGTTGAATAGTAATAAGAATCAATGTCAACGGTGTTTTGTATCCATCATGGGAAGTCCCTATGATTTTTCGAGTTTTACAACGAGAAATTATGTGAAAAATTCAGGAATGGTTAAGAATGTATGGAACGATATACCATGGATAGCTCTTGTGGTTGTGCTAAATCTGCTCATCACAAGCTTGATTGTATTGTAAAAGTTGGTACTTGATATAAAGTATCCATTCAATAACATTTGACTTTCAACATGAGCATCATTTCTGTAAAGCATTAGAAGCGGACGAATTTTTTCTTTCCGCCTTTTCTTGTCGCTTCTTTTCTTTAGCCATTTGTTTTTCAAGCTTCTTCTTTTCCTTTCTTTCCTTTTTTGACAATTGAAAATCTTGCATGACCGTAGACATATTACTACTACTCATATTTCTGAAACTTGCAACGAGAGGAGTATTTGCTGCAGGAAGTAATGAAAGTTGTCTTGTTTTCGATTTCTGAATCCATGGTTGTGCTGAATCGTTATGGCTAATCGATTGACTGGTTCGGACATACCAATCCACACATAGGGCATGATGATTTTCAATTTCATAATTTACAAATTCATTGGGAAGAGGATCCTCTTCAACAGGGTGGTTGGCCATCGACAACATGGTGGAATTTCGTTTGGAGGGGCTATTTTCTAAATTAGGTAAAGAGATGGATTTTTCAATGCAAGTTTCACCGGTTTGTTTCTTCTCAATCGCAACTCCCATCATGTAGGTCATTCTTTCATTTCTCTTTTTCAAAATTTCATGAAGTTTTTCAATTCGTTCCTCAAGTGACAAGTGGACATCCATATAAAATCCCATCAAACATTCTAAATATTCACAATCTACATCTTCCAATTGACTTCCTTTCCAAAATGCCATTCTTGCCTTCTCAATTTTTTCAAAATATCTATAATGATTGGCAATCAACCACCAAGCTTTACCTTCCAATGTGACACCTTCCTTTTCTGCAATGACACACAATGCATCTAAAAATCCAGAATCACATTCACTGCATTTCACACAACCAACCAGATCCAAAGATTCATAAAGAGTATCACTTTGGTGAATGAGCCATGTGAGAACTTGTCCAGAAATTTTACAATCTCTCATGATCAATCGTTTGATAAGAGGTCTTGTTTTTGAAACAACGACTGATGAATGATTGGAAGTATACTTCACAAATAATTGTTCCTTCTTTTTGAGAGATGGATGTTTTTTCTTGTGTTTGGAAGGAGCTTCTCCAGTTTTCAAGTGTAATAATTGTTCTAAAATTTCAATGGTAATTTCTTGTCCACTTAGATTCATTTTGTAAAGATTCTCAAATGAAATTTGATTTTTCAAATAATGAACAACTTCCCAAGTAGCTATTGGAGTGAGTCCCTTATCGCTTAAATCAATTCGGATGTGACCATCTTTTCGAAGTTTTGGACTCTCCAATTGCTGTTCAATTTCTTCAACAAGTCGAAAACAAGTATAATATCCCTTCGATGCATAAAAATCAATAATGGTATCTCGAATGGTTTTGTAAGCATGATCATCATTGGTTCTCAAACTCGTTCCAATAATTTTCAGACTCTTCAAAAAATCTTCAGATGTGACATCCAAGTAACATTGATCTAACTTGACATCAATTCTCCAATATCTGTCATTGGGTGACAATTCAACCATTTGTTGCATTAATGATTCTGTCAAGTTAGAAGCACCTGTAATCATGAGAGAACTGATCGTTTTTGCCCATTCTAACTTTCCTTCTAAAACAGGTCGTTCAATATTCTCATAACCACATCCCAATGAAATGACATAAATATTGTCACCAGGATAGAGTTTTTTCGCTTTCAAATAAGCAAGCATGGTTGGATTATTGGCCGTGACAGCTCCATCAATATAATCATGCTTGTCACTTGGATCAGTAATGGATTCAATGGTTCGAATTGGGAAAAACGTTGGAGCAGCAGATGTTGCCAATGCAATATCTCGTAAATAATAATCAGAAGGTAATTGTCTTTGTGTTAATTCTCCTTGAGGTTTTGCTTTTTCACTGTCAAACACAACGAGTTCTTGTCTATTCAAATCAAAACTTGTGACGAGAACAGGAATGACAAGATCACTCAATTTGTAACTACCAAAATATTGTGTCAAGACACTTTCCAATCCACTGGGGTCATATCTTGAAGATGTTAAAAATTCTCTCAATTTGTTGTGTTTGTTTTCTTTTGAGAAAATGAGAGAACCATTATTTGTGTACTACATGTCAAATTTCATTGTAAACAATGAGCGTAAAAAATCAGTAGATTGTACATTGTATGACAATTCTTGAAAACTTACCAAATCTCCCAAATCACTTGCATTATATTTAAAATTAAATCTCGAATTTGTAGGTGAAATTCCAGATCCCAATGCAATAATTCCTCCTGTACTTGTTCCTGCAATTAAATCAAAACAAGAAGTTAATGCAAAATTATGAACAGGAGGTTTTTCACCTAATTGATCGAAATGTTTGACAATTTCTTGAATGATTTCCTTTTCGAGAGAAGCCAAGATGGAACCTGGAATGATTCCACGAATACCACCACCATCGATGGATAGGACGAAACGAGTTTTGTTGTTGTTGTTTTTATAATTACTGTAATCGTCAGTAGTGGTTGTTGTTGCTGTCATCATCATCGTTTTGGATAAAGATCTTTTTGCTACATCGTGCTCGGAAGGAGGAGGTTGATTCCATATTTCATCGGAATGAGTGAAATCATTCAAAGTCTGATCATCATCTTCATCATCGGAAGAAGTGTAGGATTGACTTTTCAAGTACTCATCACGTTTCAAGGACTCTTGATATTGATCCATCAAAATGGATGATCCTGGACTTGTTGCTGTGGATGAACCGACAGTCATGGATGGAACAGTTGGAAGAGGTTTTGACATTTTTATAAACTAGTTTTTCATCTCGAGCGAATATTCTTTGAATCAAAATTCCCTTTCCAATTCTCCTTAAATTTGAATCTTCTTGAACTTGCATTCGTGATGATCCTTTGACATTTTGTAACCTTGCAACCACAGTTCCATCTCCCATCCAAACAAAAAAAAATGTTGCGACGATTAAAATCCGAATCATCCACGTCTGGTCCAGGTTATCAATTGATGGATTTTCCTGAACTAGAAAAAGTGAGGAGTCTTCATAAAACCTATACCAAAGATGTTACTCAAGAACAATTGGATTTGATGGATGGAGTGTTGGTCTTGTTGGTACGAGTTCTTGTTCAGGATGGAGAGGCTATTGTTGCTGAATCAACAGTGTCGGAATCATCATCCGATGATGCATCATCCAATAATCATACTAGTTCTGTTGTTCGGGTAGCAAAGGCGTTGAAAGCAACAAGAGAAATTCCTCAAGTTGTGAAACAAGAGAAGAATACATTGAAATCAATGAGTGCTGAGGAGTTTAATGAGCTGAGAAGAAAATTATTGGATGATTTTGCAATTTATAGATATTTGAGAGGTCATGCTTGGGCATTGGATGAAAGTACTCGATTGATTATTAAAATGTTGAATTGGAGACATGAATACAAACCTGAAAATGTTAGATTTGAGGAGTTTTTGGACACAACAGCCAAATCAAAAATGTTTATTGACACTGGTTATGCCTCCGATAATGGAATGCCACTATTTTACATGTGGGTTTCAAGAGATTTACTTGACAACTCTGATGAGAACAAGAGTCTAAAATTCCGTCATTTAATTTATGTACATGAGAGAAATTTCATTCGTGAAGGTCGTTTCAAAGATGACAATTTTCAAATGAATTGGGTCGTGGATGTTTCTGGTATTTCTTTGAATTTAGTGAGACGAATGGTAAGTGGACAATTTATGAGTCACATGTTCTGGATAATTGTGAAACATTGTAAATGTGACCATCCAAATCGTGATGTGGTATTATTGAATCACTTCTCATAGAAAGATATTTTTGACGACATTGGATTTTACTATCCAGAACGCTTAGGTCGAGTGTTTGTCATTAACGCACCATGGACAATTAATTTGATTTGGGCCTTCTTGTCACCCTTCCTATCCGAAGAATTAAAGGCCAAATACATGATGATCAAGATGGACGAACTTAAAAACAAGATTGACCCAGATAGTTTACCCACTGAGTTTGGTGGTAATTTACAAATTGATTGGGATGCTTATTATTCCAAACTCATGAAGGAAGACAAGGAACGAGTTGGAGAGCAGAAATAAGCTGGAAGCTCCCCATTCAAACCATGACACAGCATAGTTATAGAAATAAACTAATGTGACGCAAGTGATCACTTGATATTACGAAACAATTTATTTGTTAATTTTGTGTGTGTCGTTAAAGTCCAAATGCACAAAGCATCTCTCAACTTCAGGAACTGACTCGATTTTCAATTGTAAATCCTCGCCAATGTTATGTGCTTCGCGTAGCGACATGTCAGGTGGTAGCACAACATGGACTTCAGCAATAATATTCATACCGCTGTACCAAGCTGTCACAGTTTCCACCTTCATAATCTTCTCACTGTGATTGACAGCAATGAACGTAATTTTCTTAATAAATTCTGACTCGGCAGTTAATCCCACTAGCTTGGTCACATGTTCCAAAGATTCTCCAATCCATCCATAAATAATATAAATGGAGAGAATGGTGGCACCAAATGGGTCAAACCACCACACCCATTGTGAAATGAAGAGAGAAAATACAAGGAAGGTATTACTCAGGATATCATTTCGGTGATCGAATGCATAGGCTTGACATGAAGGTGATTCCTTAGCCCGTATGCACAAGAAATAGAGAATGGATTTGGCGAAAATGGCTATAATGAGAACAATTAAACCATAAATGTAAAATATCATTTTGAAGAGAGCAGGAATTTTCACACCCAACATCCATTCCATAGTTCCATTCAACAACTCTGGTTTGCTCAATAATTCGACCATATTTTCCG
>NW_025407925.1:0-5769 GCF_003324165.1 Naegleria lovaniensis
TGGAAGGCAAACAAAATATCGTCCTCTTTCTCGTACAAAGGTTGTCTCGTGTGAAAATTTTTTGTTGTCTTGTTGTTTGGGTAGGCGATGGGCAGGCAATTATGGAAAAATTAGAATTCAGAAAAGTTCCAATCACATAAATCAATCACATTCATGTAAGAGATTCAAATCACATGTAAGTAAAATCGAAATACATATATATACATACCAATCTCTTCCTTTAACCACTTTCGTGCTCTTGCAGGATAATAAAATTTCAAAAGATGATCCGTAGATTTCTTGGAAGGGCATGCACTTTCATTCCCTTTAAAAAAGGTAGGTTTTAACAACACTCCTTCCTGTGATAATGAAATATTTGTCACCTTGAACGACTGATAGGGATGTTGAGTGCTTCGTCCTTTCATTTCGAATTCACGAGGTTGTCGAGTAAAATGCTTAGGATTAAATCTTTCGTTCAATTCCTCATCAGTAATCATCTCTTTCTTTCCTTTTTGAACATCTTTAAGAAATTTGGATTTGGCCTTTCGAGCAGCCTCTTTGGATTCCTTTTCTGCTGCTTGCTTGTTATTATATCTAGTAATTTTCTCAGCCTTGACAAAGTCTTTCACAGCGTTCAATTTAATATCTGCTGGACAATGTTTCAACTCTTGATCCCATAGCCACCTAGTTTGTTTGAATCTCAGGTTGGTTTGGGGATTCTTCAAAATTTTAAAGTAATCGTCTTCTGTGGTGGTAAGGAGTGTTTTTCCCTTGTTTTGCTCTAACATGAAATGAAGGAGACATGCTTCGTTATAAGCATGGTTAGAATTGAAGAAAAATCTTTCAAAGACCTTCTTTTGTTTTGAAGTGAGTTTCAATCTCACTTTCTTTGTTCTCACAAAATAATTGTCTTCGTTTGAGATTGAGAAGGAGGTGAATAATTGTTTCAGCAATTTCTCGATAGTGTCATCAGCTTTTTCCTTTGATTCCGCAGTAGTGGATGAATTGACTCCATTCTCAGCAGTCGTAGATGAACTCACTCCATTCTCAGCAGTAGTAAATGAATTCACTTCATTCTCTGCAGTAGTAGATGAATTCACTTCGTTCACAGCAGTCGTGGATGAACTTACTTCGTTCTCTTGAAGCATTGTTAAAGACTCCTCTAACGCAGATACTTCCTTGAATTCCTGAACAAGCTTCTTCTTTTCTGACCCAAACTTGCGTCCGTTGAACGAGCAGACTGTCCTTTTAAACTTGGAATTTCCACACTTACATGGCGTCTTTTTCCAAGTTTCTGATTTGCTCATTAGTTTTCCTCCAATTAATTCCAAACTCTTGTTGTTGTTTACAATGTAGAAACACCACACTTTTTCTACCAATTCCTTCTTGCTCGGAGGTGGTGATTCTGTGGATGGACATCGTTGGCGAATGGAGAGGGTAAACCAACTTTGGGTCGGTATTTTCGTACCATTTTTGATTTGTTCTGAACGTAGTGAAGGGCAGGAATGTTTCGATTGTAAACAATAAATGAGTTTGGTTGAGCATTCTCAAAAATTTTTATGCTCAAAAAATTTTCTGCATACTCGAGCTTCGTCTCTCATTGCTTTGCTTAGTGACTTTCTTCACCAACCGTTTTGCTCTATCATTGCTCATTGTCCTCATCATCATAATGGCCTCTCAACATCAAGACATCGTACATCAAGATAACAATTCAGACGAGAGTCAATACATGAAATATGTGTTATTATCAGACAACAATTCTACATTGTCGAATTCTCCAACTCATCCAACAAAAACTCCAACAAAGAAAGTTGCTCTTGTCAGACACAAACTAGCTAGCAAGAAGAAAACTACATCTCCATCTGTTAGTGTGAATCGTCATTCACAACAGCCAATTTCTGAACCTGTTATCCAACCAAAAACCCAAACCGATGGTGGAGCATCACAAACACCAGACTACTGGCGCATGCTACTTCTTGAAGCATTCGAGGACAAACTCGGTGGTTCAGGTAACATGTATACAAATGACGAACTTTACAACTTCATCATCAACCAATCCTCTCTCAGCATCACGACCGCCAGTGAGTGGAAAGCTCGAATCAACACTCTTCTTCACAAGTTCGAGCAATTCTTCACGCCTCTAGACTCATCTTACGGCGCCGATAAGATCAAGTCTAAAGGTTATAAAAGAGTGTTGGAAGTTTTACACAAGCTGGCGTGTGTGAGTAAAGCTGCAAGAATGCAACAAGAGTTCAATTTTCAATTCACTCTGGACTCCTTAGAATTATGTGAATTGTTATCTAGACTCTTAATGGTGTTTATTAATGAAGGAACAGAGAATAACTCTTTCGAAGCCGCTGATGATTTCATCTCGGGATACATTGCCACTGATAATTATTTGGAAATGACAGAGAAGGAGAGAGAGAAAATCAGAAAGAGAGTTCAACAAAAACACCAAGAAGATGCTATTAAGAATGTTAACTCATTCGTTCAGAAGTCGATGAATGGTAGACTACGAGGTAATGGACGATATCGTGGCAATGGAAGATATCATCCATACTCAGGACCTCAGAACAACTATCAAAATACCGCGACCCCATCCGGCACCAATAAGCCTCCCTTTCAAAGAAGAAACTATGGTGGAAATCCAAGCAGTAACTCCCAGCAATCTTCTGGAAACAATCTCCTCTGACAAAGAAGAGGTGATTGGAGGACGTCTTCAACGGTTTTCAGATCATTGGAAGCAATGGGGTGCTTCTCAATTCGTCCTCAATATGGTGACACATGGCGTGATCATCAATTCGAACCCCATGTTTTGGAAACACTATCATCAGAGACAATTTACACAAGAAGAGACAATTTGGATCAGACAAGAATTGAGCAAGATGTTCCACCTCAAAATTATAGGTCTGGGCTCTTCACGAACAATATTAAATCCAATCAATGTAGTACCAAAGAAAGGGAAGGACCTGTTTCGATTTATACTGGATTTACGAATGATCAATGGCGGAATAGAAGTGTCTCCCTTCAAAATGGACACTCTACTCAAATGTATGAAGTTTTTCAAGAAAGGAATGTGGGCTGCAAAGATAGATCTCAAAAAGGGTTACTTCCATATCCCTATACACCCAGACTCACATCATCTATTAGGATTCCAATTCGAAGGAATGATTTTCGAATTTCTCTGCCTCCCTTTCGGTCTCGCTCCAGCTCCAATTATTTTCACAAAGATATTCAAAGACATAATCATCGTTTGGAGAAGGAACGGAATGATGGTTTATATTTACATAGACGATATGTTAATACTGGCCTTCTCTCTAGAAGAACTTTGGGACAACATTATGACCATAATTCTCGATCTAATGTTCCTAGGTTGGCTGCTTCAATTAGAAAAATGCATCCTCACACCCACTCAAACAATAGAATTCCTAGGTATAACTCTAGATTTTGTGTCAGGCCGTATGTTAATCCCAACAGACAAAGTAGAAACAGCAATAGATGTATCAAACGAACTTATTCAAGCGGAAAAATCGAGAAAGTTTATAAGTTGCCGATTCGTAGCCAAATTTATTGGCAAAATGGAGTTCTTGACAATAGCCAATCCTTACATCGCACCGTTCTTGCACCGTCTCAGGAAAGATATGCTATCAGTGGTCCAAAAGAGAAGCTGGAAAGCATCTATGAGGATCAACAGAGGAGCCAAGAAGGATCTCGAAACTCTTCAGCAAATTGTGCAAGAGAATACTGGAGTTTGTTTCGAGTTAGATACACCAACCCCAGTCGTCGTCAATTCAGATGCATCCCTTCAAGGTTATGGAATTCATGCAAACTCCAACATTTTGGTGGGCAAGTTCAATCAGACAGACGAAACACAGACTCATATCAATCAGAAAGAGCTTCTTGCGGTTCTCTATTTTTTCCGTCATGCAGATCAACACAACAATTACCCTCAAAATACCTATTTCGAGTTCAGAGGAGACAACACAACAGCACTCAGTTATTTAAGGAAGGGTTACGGAATGTTCGACCATCTGGCCTCCACAGCGAAGGAGATTTGGACAATCCTACTCAAAAGAAAGTGGTCGATTTCCAAAGTTGTTTACATCCCATCCCAACAAAACAATATCGCAGATCGGTTGAGTCGCCTCGGAGATTGGCGCTCCTCAGAAGAACTTCTCGACCTCATTCAACAAGAATTCGGTTACCATACGGTAGACAGATTCGCGACAGCAAGTTCCGCAGTCACAATTCAATTCAACAGTTGGCTAGAGAACGATGCATTTCAGTCTCCGTGGGAAATGGACTCAGTCAACTATTGCGTCCCTCCATTAGGTCTAATTCCACAAACAATAGCACACATCATCAAATCGAAGGCTCGAGGGACATTACTAGTTCCCAATTGGCCCTCCTCACACTGGTTCTCAGTACTGCTGAAGATATCAGAAAAAAGTATAAGTGTTCCAAGAAGTTTGCTTATAATCGAGCCTTATACCGAATTGTTCAACAAATTCGAAAATCTGGAAATGATTGCCTTCAAAGTGAATGGCAAACTGTTTCACAATTAACAGCTTTAAGCGTAATTGTCTCTCTAGCTCCGTCAACCCTTACAGAATATTCAAAAATTTATGGCCTCTTCTCATGGTTTGTAACGGCCTTCGACTTTCAAAAAGAATCCGATTCAGTCTTAGATTATTTTTATGGATATCTTGTTTCTATGAAAAAAGCGTACCTTATTCAGAAAGCAAAAGCAGCCATCCAATTTTTCGCTGATCTTGAAGGATGGCAACTTAAAGTATCGAGTAGATTTGGAAGAGTAGTTAAGGGTTCTACAAAGATTTGGTCGTTAGTGGACAGGAAAAAGATAGTGAGAGACCCCATTCGCTCATATCACATCGCAGATTATATTTCTTCATGCAACCCACAGTCTCCTGAAGAGTGCTTTATTTTTTCTCTCACTTCAGCCATTTTGGTTATTGGTTTTAGATTATTTGCTCGTCCTGGCGAGCTATGTGAATTGAAGTGGTCCGATGTGGAAATGGACAAACCAAAACCGGGGTGGATTAATATTAATCTTGCTGGTCACAAAACGGACTTCTTCTTTAATGATCGACCTCACCCAATAGATCCTGTCCAAGACTCCAACACCTTTTGTCCTGTTCAAATCTTAACGACCTATATGAACCTAGTCAGAAATTTTAAATCTCCGGATTCACCACTTTTTTCATTTAAGGACAACCAATACCTAACTACAACTCAAATCTCAGAATTGATTCGCAATGCAATCAGACAAATTGACAGCACAGTGAAAGTCTCCGGACACAGCTTGAGAATCGGTGCATCCACCGAAATTTCCTCTAAAGGAATGCCTATTGAAGTCAACAAAATTATGGGTCGATGGGTGTCGGATAAGTCGGTACTTAGGTACTCGAGACGAATTGGTTTTGCAGAAAGCGATTTCTCCACCAAACTTTTTAATACTCGGAACTAACCCATTAGTTTTCCTCCAATTAATTCCAAACTCTTGTTGTTTACATTATCGAAACATGATTTGTTCTGAACGTAGTGAAGGGCAGGAATGTTTCGATTGTAAACAATAAATGAGTTTGGTTGAGCATTCTCAAAAATTTTTATGCTCAAAAAATTTTCTGCATACTCGAGCTTCGTCTCTCATTGCTTTGCTTAGTGACTTCCCACCCATCGCACTCCCACCCTTATCATGCTTTCTTAAGCTTTTCAAGTTCCTTTTTCGCTGATCCTTAATGTTCTTGTGGTAAGGAAGGACATTATGAC
>NW_025407929.1:0-3853 GCF_003324165.1 Naegleria lovaniensis
TTTAGTCCTCTTTCTCTCCACAATCAATACACACAGTGACAGACAGTGTTTTATTTCCGATCTTTCTTTGTTGTGGCAAACAGTAAGTATGATTGTGACACCATTTATGGCAATCATAACACTGAAGCATATTTTGCTGATTATTAGATTTACCACACTTCTTCACACAATATACGTGATCGGAACTAGATGATACTACTGCACTTGGTGTATCTTATGTGTTGGTGTTTCCAGACATCGCTTTACAAGACCAATATTCAGTGCATGCTTTACCCTCACTTTTGCATGGGAATGATTTGTTTGTCAAACACGCACGATGACAACGACAAAATACTGCATTAGCTTTCTGTTCCTTCAACAACTTTCGTTTTGCATTCTCTTCCTCCTTTTGTGCTCAACACGCTTTCGTTTTTTCTCTTCATTTTCGTTTTTCTCTGGAAAAAACCTAATAATTCGTCCAACGGAAGATGATTACAGATCAAGATCTTGTGCAAGTCAAATAATAAAAAATGACAATAATTGGCGCCAAAATTGTTCGTTTCACAAATTTTGATGAAAAAAAATTCTCTCAATTCACAAGCGGGTGCACTTCAGTCTCTAAAATAATTTGAAATGCAATGGCCTCCGAGTCTTCTTCATCATCATTTCATGCCAGCAAAGAGATTGGTGCCAACCCGCAGAATCCATCAAGCAACACACAACAACTACCACCAAAAAACGAGAAGAAAGAGACACAAAATTGTATTATTACAAACGTCGGAAGCTGTTCAGAGCAAGCCTTGTCTTTCAACTGAAATTTCTGAAATCAAGGACAGCAATCATATGGACACAGTGGATGATATATACAAAACAGTATGCAGTACACCTGTTCGAAAACGGAAGAAACCAACCTCATCACAACAGCAAGATACGACCAATTATGTTGCTTCTAGCAGTTCAAAGTTTGTTGAAACTGCAAAATCAAAACCTAAGAAAGAACCTCTTAAAAAAGCAATATCTCCTGAGATTATAGAACAAGAGCAATCCTCATCATCTAGATCAGAAGAAGATGATGACGATCTGGGTTTTGATAAGGAATTGCCATCAGACCAAGATGAAGATGACGAGGATTATGTGCCAGCAGATGATGAGGATGACTCTTCATACGATGATAACAGAAAGAAAAGAAAACAAGAGACGGTAAAAAAGGAATACTCAACCCCAAAAGGGACGAAAAGCTCCAATCAACACTCAGAACGAAAGAAGAAGCTATTGTAAGTGTTTCCAATTTTTAAACTGCCTAATCTTCGTTCAGGGATGATACAACGGCCGTGCAATCGCTTATGATAGCAATAGTCCAACAAATTGAGCGCAATGAAAGCAAGAAAGAGGGTGAAAATAGCCAGTACATCATTCAGAACGAGAAGGAGATTGAGCAAATGAAGCTTCCTGACAACTGGAGTGGCACCAAAGAAATTGCAGATGACCGTATTAATCTCGTCAAGTACATGATGAAAGCTTTGGAAATAGAGGTATCTACAGCCACTAAATGTGATGCCATTGAAGATACTAGCTTTTTTAATGAATGTAAGGAGTATCTAACCATTCTCTCGAAGGAAAATTTAAATATTCAAGAAGAAGAACAATCGTTACTGAAATTGGCACAACTATTGAACGTTCCGTATGATAGACATGTGTTTAATTTTATTTTCCAAGCATTGAATCCGAAAAATTTTGCTCCAAATTATTACTGTGGTACTTCGATATCAGAGATGGCTTTTGCCAAAACTTACTTTGACCCACTTTTTCATTTGTGTTCTCTGTTGAAACAGAACTGTTATAGAAATGGGTACGTTTCTAATATATACAACCCATATGAATGACTCGTATATTTTGATAGAAATGTTGAAATTGGTGACCTTACAAATGTGTCAAAACATCTGGAAAGGTTAACACCTCATGTTAAAAAACTAAGACCGGACGACATTATTTACCACAAACCTGGACATGATTATCACATTTCATTATTAAGAGAGGACAAAGTAAAAAAGTTTAGCCATCATTTATTGCATGAAGACTTCCCAAAGATGGTGGTAATGACAAGAATTGCTCACTCTTGCACTCTTCGAAACTTGGTTCGAGATGAATTACAACCATGGCATAATAACGTTACAACATTGGGTATCACTTGTGACCTTGAATATACAAATGTGTATGCAATGTGTAGCAATATAGTTGAAGAGAATGAAGGATTTAAGATACATTACAACATGAAATTTATTGGAAGCTTTAAACATGACCATTTGGAAGAGCGAGTTCATTTAGTAGCACTAATTGTGACAGCAATGAAAAACGTCCATCAAGAGGAAATGCAACAATACCTGTCAACCAAACGACCAACTTCATTAATATCATCGGCACACAGTTTTCAAAAGCAAGCACGAACGATACAAATTTCTGAAGTGGACTATACTTTCACTCCCAATCCAAACCTAATCAAACACGGTTCAAAGATGATCCAAAGCGGAAAATTGACAAACAGTACAACAACCTCCACTGACGTCTATGTGAAAACAGGTGAAATTTCATTGGAGATTGAAAAAACAATAACAATTTGTAAGAAAATGAGAACTTTATATGTGAAATGTGGAATCTATCCATCATGCTTGGTCAGTTTAGCTGGATTTGACTTGGAAACTGTTTGGAAAATGGAAATGGAAAACAAAATAACAATAACCAAACACATGATGTTGGATGTATTATGTCAACTTGCGATTTTAGAATCATTGGGACGGATTCATAACGACGTGAAACCTCTAAACATTATTCGATTTGATCATCATTACTTTTTGATCGATTTTGAAATTTCAGAGATGTTTGACAGAACGCAAGAGTACTGGACAACCTATGAATGCAAACGCAACGGTCAAGTTGTGAAAAGCAAATCATACTCTCAAGGTTATCGTGCTCCAGAAAGAAAACTTGAACACATTGTTTCTCCCAAAAGCGACATCTACTCTCTTGGGCTTGTTGTGTTGGAATCTTTGAATTTACGCGTCAAAGATTATGAACCAACCAAAACTACACTTTCAAAATTATTATGGCATGACAATGAGGACATTTCAGAGTTAGAAACATTCCTATCAAAGGCATTGCAAGAAAACCCACAAGACCGACTTGCTCCACAACAATTTCTCGCTTTATTTAACTTGTCAGAAAGGATCGAATATTTTCGAAAGGCAGATGCAATGACAACAAAATACTTTCCAGAACCAATTGTCGATGACGCACTCTGGCAATCCAAAATGTTTTAGCTTCAAAACACAAACATGCAAAGTTTGGGCCCTCACTCACTCCACAACTCGTAAACGAAAAGTAATAATCCGTTTTACCAACCATCTTTCTGTTGATTAGGGAAACAAGATTTACAACAGCGTGCTGAAACGGTATTTAAAGACTGTAATGGAAAATTTTACTCGAACTTCGGGAACAGAAGATTCTTTATTGTTGGATCAGAGACTTTGGACTTGGAACTCATGCAGAAGCAACATGTTGACGACAACGAATCAACGACACCAACACTAGAGACTGATGAAAACGATACCAACCACAAGCTCGAACATTATCTTGTTCTCAAACTTGCCTCAGATAGATAATTTATCAAGAGTAGAGGGTTGTTATCATTTCAGTGTTCATACTTATCGATCACAAATTGCATCTTTTCCTCGAAGAGGCAACATCTTTGTGTCGTAAATTCAAAACAGACCCATCCATAAATTGGAGAGACAAAAGTGCAGAAATATTCAAGTTATATCTGAGACATGATCAACCCATTTCAGAGCAAGAAAACGCCAAATGGCATCAATACTTTTCC
>NW_025407931.1:0-1693 GCF_003324165.1 Naegleria lovaniensis
AACAAGTAATAAACTGGATTCTTTATTTTTTTCAGAAGAAGAAGAAATTTCTTTTTTAGACGAACTTGATTGGTATATTGCTATTAATTTTTTTACAAAAATAAAAAATTGGTATCGTTTTTTTTATAGATATATTTATGTAAAATTAAATAGTTTTTATAAATTTTTAATAAGTTTAAGAAATTATATAGTATATTGGTTTCTTTCAATACATCGTTTATTGATTGTACATTTTAATAGCCTTAATAATTTACTTGTTTTAAGTAGACTTAGCAGTTTAGAAAATAGTAAAAAAATATATAAATATAAAAATAATCCGTTTGTCTTTCTTTCATTATAAAGTAATTAAATAAGCTATTGAATATAATTAAATGTCTTTCCTAATATTAACATTTTATTTTTTAACTATAATTTCAGCAATTTGTATGGTTATTGTTATTAATCCTATAAATGCAGTATTGTTTTTAATAAGTATTTTTTTTAATACATCTATGATTTTTATTTTATTAAATATTGATTTTCTTGGTTTACTTTTTTTAATGATATATGTAGGTGCAATTGCTGTTTTATTTTTATTCGTAGTTATGATGTTAAATGTACGAAAAATAGAAAAGGATAATAGTTTTTATTTAACTATTGGTATTTTTCTTATTTTTTTTATATTTTACAATTTTTTTTTATTTTTTTTTATGAGAATTTAATATATATTCCACGTATTTTTTCATTTGATCCTAATTTATTTTCTTTTTCAAATATTTGTTTATTAGATGAATCTGCTCGTTTTTTGATAATAAAAAAATTGGGTATTTTATTATATTATGAATATTTTTTTTTTTATTATTTGGAGCATTAATATTATTTTCTGCCATGATAGGTGCAATTTATTTAACTAATGAAAAGCAGGGTTATTCTATGAGACATCAATATGATCAATTAGCTCGTAATCATTATATATTTAACGCAACTATATATTAATGTTATATAATTTCATTTTTTCTTTAGGTATACATATAGGAAGTATTAAGTTTTCGTTAAGAAATTATTATAAGCCATTTATAATAGGTTATAGAAATAATTATTGTATTTTTAATGTAGATAAAGTTATTTTTTTTTTAAAAAGAGCACTTTTTTTTTTTATCATTTAGGAAATACTAATAATTTATTTCTTTTTTATATTCATACAAATACAGAATTAAGTTTCCCATTAACTTTGTATTTTATTAAAATGGTTAGTGGTTTAAGAAATATGTTGTTTACTGAACGTTGGAGTTATGGACAACTCTCAAATATGTATACTTCTTGTTATATTTTGTTTACTGATATTTTTATTTTTAAAGAAGCAAATAAGAATAATAAAGCATATTTATCTTATAATAAAATAAATTTTTATAATTTTTTTTTTAGTTTATTACATTATACTTTTTATAAAAGAATTCCTGGAATGGAATGGGAAACACATATAAAAAGAATAGAAAAGTATTGGCGTTTTTTTTATATTTTAAATTCTATAGATATTTAAATAGATTTCCAGATGTTTTTTTATTTTTTAGTTCTTATAATTTTCCAATACCAGCAATTGAATCTAGAAATTTAAAAATACCATGCATTGGTAATTTAGATATTAATTTTAGTTATCATATGTATATTAGTTATCCTTTATTAGGTAATTCTCAATCTGTTTTTACTTTTTTAT
>NW_025407924.1:0-6598 GCF_003324165.1 Naegleria lovaniensis
TATGAAAATGGTTATGAGGACGAACAGGAGCATAATCAAACTGAGGAGCCACTTGATGATGCACATGAACACATCCATCAAGAGGAAGACGAAATCAAGGCACCAACCGAAGAGGGACAAGTTGGGGATGAAGAGCCTCCAATACCTATGCAAAATGACATTTCTGAGCAAGAACTCGAGGCAGTAGAAAATTCTACTCAAGATGAAGAGTGATGACATGTGTAAAATAATAAATCAAACATAATTCTAGGAATTGGTGTATTGTAAATTGTGCACACACGTATAGCGTATTGTTGAGTATAGGGCACTGGTAGAAAGGCGTGTTGTTTCGTCACACATAGCAAAATCAACACCCTTTTTTGCGTGAAACAATGGAAACCACTTCAAAATGGCCAGTTTCCTTGTTAATGGTGTCATGAGGGACAAAAGCAAAACTCATCTAAAAAGATGACACTCTAGACCGCTGAATACAGCACGTGTTGTTCAACTTACCTTATCAGTGTTATGAGAGACAGCATACTTTCCCTCCTTTGAAAGAAATATGAGCCCTCCAAGGCCATTAACTTTTTGATCCAAATATTCAATAATGGTTTCTATGGCTACTTGTTCTTTGTTCATATTTGTTTTTTGTGCAGCGTCATGTTGAATGTTTGAGGAGCTTTCAAAATTTAAGTGTGAATAAATCGATGCTGTTTTTGGCAAAGTAGGTGTATTATGAAATTCGAGCCACTTTACCACTGTTCCTGTCATTTGAATTTTCATGATGGATTCACCCCATCCCGTACTGGATGCTCCTCCTACACTGCTGTCTGCATAAGTTCCAGAGCCAACGATCCCAGTGTCTCCTGAACGTCCTGGTACTTTCAACTTGTTAAATTTTTTGATACTATTACGTGAAAACTTACACTGTAGGAGGTTGATAATTCACAACATGACCTTACGATCTTCTTAAAAAACGTACCTTTTTTGGAGTCCCTCCTGTTGAAGTGCCAGCACAAATATTGCCATTCAAGTCCAGTGCCACACATCCAACAGTACCTTTCTTTGAAGGCGGTGGGTGTGAGTCGATTTTTGATTCAAAAACTGTCCTACTTGTAAACTCTTCATTATTTCGAATACTTTCTAAAAATTCTAATTCTCGTGTAGTCAATAATTGTTCTACGCTCTCGACAAATAATTCCTTATGTTCCTCCTCACTTTTACATGTTGATTTTGCAAACTCCAAAGCGTTTTCTCCTACTAATAACACATGTTCAGTTTGATTCATGACTCGTTGGGCAATTCGAATGGGATTTCTCACGTTCTGAATGGCACATACAGCTCCACATTTCATGGTAGTTCCATTCATAATAGAGGCGTCCATTTCTACTTGTCCTTTCAAATTTAAAAAAGATCCTTTACCGGCATCAAATGTTTCATCATTCTCCAAAATTGAAATCTTTGTGTGAAATTGTGATTGAATGATAATTTTCATTTTGATTTTTGAAATTATTTTCAAAGCAGCATTAAAAACTCACAGCTCTCACTACTGCCTCTTCCGCATCAATTTCTCCACTCAACAATTCAGGATATACTTGTGCAATGGCTTTATAGGTTCCACGAATATGATCTTGTTCCATCTCGTTCGGAATGCTCCATGCTCCACCATGAACAATCTGATCATTATATTTAAAACATTCAATAAATCGGGATTAAAATGATGATAGGTATTCATTCTCTCAGTTCAGTATTTTCGCTTTTTCCGATTGTTGAGAGTGTCAACTCACCATTAACGGAACTTGTAAAGACATTTTTTTTGTTTCAGGTGAAAAATATGGGATAAAGAAACCATGTTGAAAGAGGTACGTTCCAAAAAACAACATTTATTTAATAAGGATGACAAACTCAAAGTCATTGAAATATTTGGAGAGAGTATTCTATCTGCTCCCGACACTGAACGTTGGAAAAAACGTCATCGAGTGTTGTCAGCTGCATTTTCGAGGGGAAATTTGGAATTCATGTGTAAAGTGGCTGTCAAAACCACAGACCAGTTGATCAAGACCAAGTGGGAGGTATGTATGGAATAAAACGAAAAAGGAACCATGATGTTAGACGCCTTAATGATTTCACTAATGTTACTTTGGATGTTTTGGCTAAGAGTAAGTTACCATTCACCGAATTAGGTCAGCATTTTAACACTGAAATTATGGAAATATTTTAGGCGTCTTTGGAACCTCCATCTGTATCTTTCCAGACCCAGAGAATCCTAACCTTAATCTTGTCAGGAAAGGTCAACAGTTGAAGGAAGCGATTGAAAAACTCTTCGCTTGAAAAGATTCTCCTTCAGTGTTCGGGCGCCCAACAAAATGTTCAATATTGGTCAGACACTTTGGATGAATTTATTGTGGAGAGAAAGAAAAAAATTGAGAAGGGTGAAGAGATTTCACAACAAGATTTGTTGAGCTTGATGGTGAAAGCAAACATTGAAAATAATGATTTGACTACTGATCATGTTAAATCGAATGCATTACTTCTCTTTTTGGCAGGTAAGTGAGAGTTATTTTCACCCTATCGACAATTACCTTTGGGATGCAAATGAACAAAATGTAGGCACGGAAACAAGTTCCAATACACTGCAATGGGTAATTTATGAGTTGGCCAAACGTCCTGAAATTCAGAAACGAGCTCATCAAGAAGTTGACGAGGTTCTTCAAAATGGCAAGTTAGATCCTTCTTTCCAACTCTACGATTCTTTTGTGTTTTGTAATGCCATTATTCATGAAACTTTACGTTGTCATCCACCTGTAGGCTCTCTCTCCAAACGATGCATTAAGAATACACAACTTGGAAAATTCGAAATTCCCAAAGGTACTGCTATTCATCCTTTGATTACTCAAGCCAATAAGAATGACCAAGTTTGGGAATTGCACCATACCTTCCATCCAGATCGATTTGGCGGATGAAGTGAACAAGAGACATTCTGATTATTCGTTGGTTTCTTTCAGCATGGGTATCCGAAAATGTATTGGATACAAGTTCGCCTTGTACGAAATGCTGATGGTGCTCACTCGAATTCTTCAAAATTATCAATTTGAGTTAATCAACGATGAAAATGTGGATCCTGTGTTGGCCTCACCTCATTTTACGTTCAAGCCGTATAATTTGAAGGTGAGAGTATCCCGAAGAGGTGGTCACTATTGATAATGTCGAATCTCTCAAAAGAGTTGTGCCACAACAAATTCCCTTATTCATTTCTCAAAAGACATTTCAGGTTCATATTTGTGTTATTGGAAGATAACCATACTTATTCATCATCCTCTTCATAATATGGATGTGAATAATAATAATCATTGTAATAATAATCCTTGCAAGTATTGAAATCTCCCAATATAGCCATTGGATGGTTACTACCGGAATGATTTTTCTTTTGGCTTGATGAAGAATCTTTTGTTGCTCTGCTTTCACGATGTTGCTCTTTTCTTTTCATGTTGTGAAACTCTTCTTCAGAAATGTTTAACGTTTTCAGCAATAAATCATTTCTCCAATTAAAGAGCTTAAAATTCTTAAAAGACAAGTCCTTTTCTTGTTGTTGTTCTTCCAAAGTTTTCAGTTGTTTCTTTTTGATTGCATTATTGGACGATTTTGGAGGAATTAGACTGAGTTGTTTACACAATTCTTTGTGTTTTGAAATAGTCAACGCATCTAGCTCTTCCAAGATGTATAAAGGTGTCGTTGAGAATTGTTTTGAGAGAATAAACTGCACCTCATATGTATTCTCTTGAGCAATCTTAAGTAACACTTGAAATCTATCCAGACAATTCAGCACTAATTCATGCTTCAGAAATGCTTGATACTCGTTAATGAATAGCTTTGGTTTTTTTGTCCTCAAATAAGTGTCAAATGCTAGTTTTTTCACAGGTTTAAAGAGAAAGGAATACACAGAACAGGTTTCATATTTGTCCATAGAATTGAGGGTCGGAGCTAACAAAGTAGGCTCACAAGTGCTAATAATTTTGTTTCGAAATACAAAAAGCGCTTGATTCCAATCCAAATCTACATTGACAGGAAAGGTCGTAACAAATAATTGATGTGAAATAATGGCAGGTCTTGGTAGTAATGATATACAGATCCCCAAGTTATCCGCACACTTCTTAAAATACATTTCAAATCCTTCCACAGATGTGATTTTGGGTGATTTCTTGTTGATGCGAGTTCGAGATCCTTCATTGTAAAAACGTGACACTCTGTGAGAAGCTGACGTCTCCAAACATCTGCATGAAAAATTATATTGCCATGCATCAGATAAATGAAAATGTGAAAAATAGAAATCCACGCTAAATAAAGAATGATCTTTGAACTGTTTTTCTAATGTGTTCAAATATTGACAAGTCACTTCATCGCAACCAATGAGTGTTATATTAATCTTTAAACAATGCTTGTTTTTCAAAATTGACCGGTATTTTTCAACATCTCTATATTTATCCATCCATTTCAATTTAGGATCATCCAAATAATACATTTTCTTCAGAACGGTTGCAATTTCTATCGGATCCTGCATCTTGAAATGTAATTTGTATTTAAAGTAATCGTTTAATTCCACAAGCTTGAAATCATGAATTTCTAATGATGATTTGGTATTATAATTTTCCATAATTGAATCATGATGGTGGTTTGTAACGGCTTCATAAATATTCTTTGAAACTCGTTTAAATACATGTTGATAGAAATAGGGTAGATATGAGATTATTTTCACAAATAAATATGGATCAAGTTGAATCGAGGTAGGTTCGTACGACATCTCTTCCGATCGATCTTGATGAATTTTTTTTTTGAATTAAGTGAGAGCAAATCCAATTTAATAAAAAGTAATTTTAGACATCTGGTATTGTGAAATAGATGTTCTTGTGTTGAGAAATGTCATGATTTTGATGTTGTGTTGTACAAATTGTGGTGATGTCGACGTTGCATGAACATTAAATTAAGTTTGATTGGATCATCATTTCTTGTTGCTTCTTCATGATGTTGGAAAAGTATTCGTAATCTGCAGAGGGTTGGGTTTGGTTAACGCCAGATTTAATACGAACCCCCAAAAATTTTCATATTGAATTTTTAAATTTTTGATTTTTAATGATAAATTTTGAATCTAGATTAAATTTCCTATCGATTGGTGATATTAGAAGTATTTAATTGTTTGTATATTTGAAAATTGGACGAATTAAAAATTTTTTTTAAAATTCTGTACACTTTTCTTATTTGACGTTGAATTGATGTTGGAAGTGTTTTTGTAGTGATAGGATATCATTGCAATGATTGTTAATAAAATTTAAATTGATTATAATTTTATGACTTTGTGATGATGTGGAGTATAATTGTTGCTTTTTTATAATGTTGTTAATTATTCGAGAGGAGTATTGTGATGAAAATTAGTTGTATAATAGATCTTTAAAGTTGATCCTTATGTTCATCATGATAATGTGATCACATGATAGAGATTATATTGATTAATTAATTGTATTCGTTGAATAATTCTTCAATCATTTAATTAAAGTTTGATGTTTTGGTTTATGATATTTTTTATTATGGATGTTAAATATTCTTTCATGATCATGTATTAATCATGTCATAATGTGAGTTCTATCATTTTGAAGTGTTGTATCATGTTCATTGCTATCACTCAACCTCTGAGCGTTCAAAGTTGTTATTGAAGAGAAATGAGATGAAATGTGATTGTATGAATGTTCATTCTATTGGAGAAACATGCTTGGTATGAGGGTGTAATCTCATGATAGTGATTGTGTTGATCCATCTTTTGTATTTGTCGAGTAATGCTTTCATTATTTGAATACAGTTTGACGTTATGATGGATAAGATCTTATTTGTGAATGTTATATATTATATCATTATCATATAGTAGTCATGTCACAATGTGAGTCTTATCATTTTGTAGTGTTGTGTATTGTTGTGTTCATGGTGTGATATGAAACGTTGAAAAAATTTTGACATTTTCTTTATATGTTGTGATGATATTCACTACTCTTTATGAAATTGATAAAACATGTATATCATGTATATGACATCATATCTATGAAGTATTATTGAATGTATATTGATACTTGCTGAGATAATTGAGAAATGTTAACTTTGGAGTGTTTGGAAAAATATGGTCTTAGTCTCGAATCATGGGTTTGAAAAATTCTACTCTTTGGGTTTGGGTTTGGGTTTGGGTTTGGGTTTGGGTTTGGGTTTGGGTTTGGGTTTGGGTTTGGGTTTGGGTTTGGGTTTGGGTTTGGGTTTGGGTTTGGGTTTGGGTTTGGGTTTGGGTTTGGGTTTGGGTTTGGGTTTGGGTTTGGGTTTGGGTTTGGGTTTGGGTTTGGGTTTGGGTTTGGGTTTGGGTTTGGGTTTGGGTTTGGGTTTGGGTTTGGGTTTGGGTTTGGGTTTGGGTTTGGGTTTGGGTTTGGGTTTGGGTTTGGGTTTGGGTTTGGGTTTGGGTTTGGGTTTGGGTTTGGGTTTGGGTTTGGGTTTGGGTTTGGGTTTGGGTTTGGTTTGGTTTGGGTTTGGGTTTGGGTGGTTTGGGTTTGGGTTTGGGTTTGGGTTTGGGTTTGGGTTTGGGTTTGGGTTT
>NW_025407896.1:0-39613 GCF_003324165.1 Naegleria lovaniensis
TGAACAACAGCAAGCCTTCCGAACCAATGATGCCCTTTTGAGAAATTCAATACGAACCATTGATGTCATTTCCTAGGACTCATCAGACTCTTCATCAGAAGAAGTATCACTATATTCATCACCCACCCGCTCGTAATCGTGATCCGTTCCATACTTCTGCCCCTCACGGCTCGTTATTGAGTAGTCCCTTAGGGTTATTTTCAAGTTTTATTGGTTGTTGTTGTTGCTGCCATTTATTAGTCCCTTATTATCATGTTTCATCCAAATATTGTTGTTCTCACGAGTTGCAAATGTTCTGCGAGGGCCCTTTCAAACCTGCAGCCGCAGCAAACAGCCGAAAAGGACGGCTGCCAGCTCCTGCTGACTTCCCAAACTTTGTGGAAATCCAGAATCCTCCAGAATCCGGATGTTTGTGGATTTTGGTGGTTGTTTTTGGCTTTAAAACGAGAAAAATTTTTAAAAATAAAAATGCAAAACAACAACAACAATTCCGGACAAGCCTTGGCATGTTATCCTTGAACGAAATGAATTCAAATGTGGAGCTAGACAACCAATCCACATCAACTTACACCCACGAAACGAATTCTGATCTTCATCTTCTCTATGACTATCTTACCGATATAAAATTCACACCATCAGACATCAATTCAGTAATTCGTATTTTTGAAGAAAATGCTATCAGAAGCATTGCTTGTTCTAAAGTCTTTTATTTGATGATGAAGAGATCATGTCATTTGCACTTCCAAAATCCATCATCAAAGCAGTGATTTCTTTCCGAATGCAACCCGAAAATGATAATCCAAACCAAAGATTTCACGTAAAAACAAGATTATGACTGAAGATGATGTCAAACAAATGTTCATAACAAAAGAGCTTTGTGGAATCGCTCGCATCTTCCTCAAAGAAAAAGAAACAAATCATAACAATACTGACATCGAAGATGATGATGAGTCAATTTATAGTTCGACTTCAAGGTAGATAAATTGTCATTATCCATTATTGTTGTTATTAATGATCGGTTTGTGTTTGACAATGTATAGAGTTCAATCATCACCCAACAACAGAGTATTTTTGCCTTTTCAAC
Organism: Naegleria lovaniensis; assembly: GCF_003324165.1. Classification (NCBI taxonomy): domain Eukaryota; phylum Heterolobosea; class Eutetramitea; order Acrasida; family Naegleriidae; genus Naegleria; species Naegleria lovaniensis. The sequence goes on from NW_025407896.1 coordinate 1,085, forward strand.
TGCAAGAATATATGATCGAGAATTTTTATGGAGTGGCTTGACAACATTGTGGCTCCAACACCAATCTGAACGCTGAAAATTTCTTGAATGCTCTCAATAATTTTTTAAGTGCCTTAATTGTTGGCTTACAATTCAACAAAGAGAAAGATCAATCCACAAGATTACCATATGAGTATTATTGTTGCTTCCCATCACCAGAACATATTAATTATATTGTTATTGGTGAATTTGAAAGAGCATGTCGCACTTTTGCCATGCTTTCAGATACTGAATATGAATCCAACCATTCATACTCTATTGTTTAATTTGAATATACCTGGTATTGAAGTTTTACTTACAAAAGAATTCAAATTGAAACAATATTCGAATAATGACATTGTGGAATTTGATAAATTGGAGCAGCAATTGAACTGAACACATCAACCACACAACTTGCTACAAAATTTCAAAAACAAACAATCCAACGCACATATCACCATTGGAGGAATTACCTATCACAAACAACAAATTGAAAAACCAGAAGCAAATGACTCTCAATTCCGAATATTTAAGCATTGGTGATTATGTTCTCCAATTAGATGAAAAATATCATGTCTACATCTGCCAAATTAAGCAAATCAAACAGTGGACAAAAAGGAATAAGAAGAACAAAAACCTTTGCCTGGATGGACGTTTCTAAAGATTTTACGCAATATTTTAAGAACCGTCATTGTGGAGAACGGTTTTTTAGTCAGCAAAATAAACTGATCACCTGATCAAAATCCTACCTCAGCCGCAAAAATCCTGTTTCAACCGGATGCCAAAGGATTCTATTGATTGCATCTGAAAATAATTTCGGCAGCGAGGACTATCCTGGCTGAATGGCTGTTTGCTGTGGCTGAAGGTTTGAAAGGGCCCTCTGTTCTGCATGTACTGTTTGTATTTTGCCAAAAATCGTTATGCAATTCCGGGCGGATCTGCCTAAAGCTTTACAAGGCATACACCCTCTCGGTTGGAATTGAGGCAAGAGTTGTTGTGCAATAAAGTACATAAACAAAAGCACTCAAATGATGCATCAAGAAACGTTGACCCTCGCCAACTCGCCAACAAACTCGCTGGAGTATTTTGGCTCGCGTTAAACCACTGTGTGTCACTCTTAATTTCGTAAAGACATGGCAATTCATCAATGAAATTTTCCAAACATGACCATCAAACATTAAAAAAAATGAGTTCATACGACGAGGATTATGACGATGAAGATTTAGATGTAAGTGGTGGTGGTTGTTGTTTTTTTAATTAATTCATGACGAATATCATGATCATTGAATCCATGTTGGATCTTGGTCCGTTTGAACCCGAACCAATTTTTGCTTGAATTCATGATTCATTGATCATGTAATACAACAATGATTTTATGATGTACACGCATAATCCTGTCTTCCATTTCCCGAACCGATCATCATCAAAATTTTACTTTTAATTTTTCGTATACAATTATACAATCATCATCATTTTCAATAATTTTCAATTTGATGCAATTTTCCTTTTCGCACTCTCATATACAGGTGCCAACAACAGAAACACAAAAGCCAAAAGGAATTGGTTCACTTTCTATTGGATTATCTCTTGCCCAATCCGGTAAGAACCAGAAGGACAAGACTGAACAAGAGCTTCTGGGCGAAGAAGTAACCGTTCTCTTCAAGCTTGAATCACGAGGTGGTGAAGTTAAAAAGCATTCTGTGAATATGGGTCGTCCCATTGAATATCTCAAGCTTTTGTTGGAAAGAGAGCACGGAATTAACTTTGATAGTCAAAAAATGTTTTTGAATTCAAAGGAATTGGCCAACTTTTTAAGTTTGCAAGATATTCCGGAAATTGATCCAAAGAAGGAGAATGTAATTGTTGTAAAGGAGGCATAAATGAATGACCTATTCATGTACAATTCACACAAATGTAAGTTGTATTGGCAGAGGTGACATTTTTTCACTAATTATTCCAAATAATTGAATGATTGAATGGATCATTAGATTTTGTTTACAAAAAGCATAGTTTTCACAATCTTGTGTTGTTATGCATACATCTTGATTATTACATGATCAGTCAATTGCAAGGAACGAACGAATCGAACGAGAAATTCACAATATTTTCAACACATTGTAGACTCACAATTTTATTACACAGATCAAAATGAATTATCTTTGAGGAGGAGTCGCTTGTTGCTGTTGTTGAGGTCTTTGTGGAATTGGCATGGTCATTCCATAATTCATCAATGATTCCATGTAAGGATCTCCTAAAGAAGTTTGACCAGGCCTTGATCCATATGCCATTTGCTGACCAGGAAATTGTCCATTGTAAACCATTGGTTGCTGCTGGTTTGGTGCTGATACACCAGCTATTGACACCCATGGTTGAGCTCCACCATACATGGATGGGTTGTAAGAGTAAGGTTGACCGCCAGCTTGTTGAGGATAGTATGCTTGTTGCTGAGCTGGATAAGCGGATTGTTGAGGATAGTAGGCTTGTTGTTGAGATGGAGGATACATTTGCTGTGGACCACCATATCCTGGATATACTTGTTGGCTTGGATAACCTTGTTGAGCAGCTGGATACATTGGTTGTTGTTGTTGACCATAGGTTGGTGGATACATGGGTGATGAAGGATATCCTTGTTGTGGAGGAGGCATTTGTTGCATACCACCTTGTTGTTGAGGAGGAGGCATTGATTGCATTCCTCCTTGCTGTTGCTGTTGTTGTTGACCTTGTTGGACTTGACCATAATTACCACTAATTTGAGTCATGAGCGATTGTAAGCTTGAAGCAACTTGTTGGAAGGTATTCCAATCGACTGATTTAGCAGCACTGACCAAGTTTGCAACAGCAGGTTTGATTTGACTTGTAATTAATTGAGAGTCCTGAGCGTTGGTCGTATTCAAGTCATTATTCACAATGAGATCTAAATTGGATTGAATATTATTGGCAGAATCTGTAATGAGTGAACATGGTGAAATCATGGATTGAGTGAGAGTTGGTTGTGACTGAGTCGCTTGAGCATTGGGCTGACCTTGACCTCCAGCAGGCATTCCTTGCAGCGGCATTTGTGGCGAATACATTCCTTGTTGTTGAGGAGGAGGTGCATACATTTGTTGTGGCATTTGCTGTTGAGGTGGAGGTGCATACATTTGTTGTGGAGGAGGAGCCATTTGTCGCAAACCTCGTGTCATTCGAATAGTTTGACCAACAGGATTGTCTTGAGGTAATGGTGTTGGTGGGGCTTGACCTGGAGGAGCTGGTTGGTTGGGATCTGAGATTTGCATCACCTGAGGAGGCATTTGACCTTGAGGATATCCCTGTTGTTGAGATGGAGGATACATTTGTTGCTGCATTCCTTGTTGTTGAGGAGGAGGTGCATACATTTGTTGTGGCATTTGCTGTTGTTGTTGTGGAGGAGCCATTTGTGCTTGTTGCTGCTGCTGTTGACTATTGATGTAACAATACTGCCCAATTTTTTGGATTAATGCCAACTGAGAATTAATGTTATTAATGTAGATGGCCAATTTGCTAGTACTGGACGGACTGGATGACGGTTGCTGAGGTTGGTTGACTTGTTGGGGCGGCGCTTGAGACGGTTGTGTGGATGATTGCTGCTGACTTTGCTCCTGAGTTTGAGCACTCACAAAAGGAGCCGAAGATACTGCCAAGAGCAAGCATGTGGCTGCACAGAATAACAATACGGCAACAAAAAAGGAGCGATTCATGGTGACAAGAATGGGTATGAAATTTGTTTTGTTTGTAAGAAAATTATCATCAAAGATTTCTCAGATTATTGCTGTTGTACTAGAATTTGTTATGATGGATTTATTTGGAAGGTAGATTTTGTTAGTGAAACGAAGATTATGTCAAGATGTCTTTTTAAGGATTTGGATTTGTTCAGTGAATATCCACAAGAGTAGAAACTCGCCAAATCGATTTCCTTATTTGAGTGTGATGAGAATATGTGATTTTATAATAAGGAACAGGTGCTTTTACTTTATTCAGAATGACATAATTGGATGTTCGTATTCAAGTTGTTGCTGGCTGTAATCTTCACCAACCCTATTCAGTTAGTCAACAAGTTGCAAGATTTCGACTGATTATGAATTCACAATTCTAAATCCAGGGAACGTTAACGAATGAGTGGAAAAATTACGGTCATTTGCAGGTTTTGTAAAACAACAATTATGTGTTTGGGAATCAAATGCTTGTGAAAAAAAACATTTCATAGTACTGAACTAGGAACTGGAGTTCACTGTCCCAAAAAAATGGCAACACCTCCTCCACCGCCTCCCACTCTCTCAACCTCTTCGGAATCCACTCAACGCAACAAGAAAAAATTAAATTTATGTATTCAATCCAGTGATGATCATGATGATGCTAATACTGTTCATTCCGATCAAAACGTCCAATCCAAAAAACGAGTTCAATTCATCTCTCATTTTCATCATGATTTATTATTTGTAAAGAGCGGAATGGTGTTTTTAGATTCAAACAATGTATTGACTCACTCACCGTGCGTGATGTCTTTTGGTGGAATTTATAACTTTAATGTGATTGGCAATGAAATGTTTTATTTGGATTTAGAACCGAAAGAAACTTTGATTGGCAATGAACAAAATTGTGATGAAATTGAACAGAATGATGAAAAGCATCGAAGGAAAGACAAATATCATGCATTATTTCAATGGAAGAAATTAGAAATTGAAAAGAACGAAAGAAATTTGAGACATTGGCCTTTACCTGACATTCATTACGCGATGGAATATGTTCCTTCCCGACAATGGATTGTTTTGGCAAAAAATAATTATTTATTTGTTCTTTGTTTGAAATCATTGAAGTTTCATGCCATCGAATTGAGAAATGTGTATGCAGATGATTTTGATTTGTTTCTATGGAAGGATCAATATTTGTTTTTCACACAAAATCAATCGTATTTTCAATATCACTTGATGAAAATAGAATTGAAAGAAATTGAGAAGGAAATGGAATATTGTGATCTACATGAACGGGTAGGGCGTTTAAAATCCATGAATAATTATTCCTTTCATTGCCTTTATACCTCTAAAAAATCAGTGGTTTTAGCCAGTATTCAAAAGAAAGCCAAGTTACTCTTCACAGACGATGAAAATTCCAAAACTTCAAATGACTTTAATTTATGGGTATTTGGAGGAAAAAAAGACGTATCCAATGAATATCGGTCCATTCGAGTGTTGAACATGACAACAACGTCCACCACAAATTTCATGACGAGAGTGCATGAATTTCCAGTGCATGATGTTGACAATCATTACAGAACCAATTCATACATGGCATTAATTCCAAACAAGAATTTAGAAAATAATTGTGACCAGCAGCAACGAGTGTCAATGTTGCTGAGCCATGTCGAATCGATGAATGGAGTAGATCGAATTTTCTTTCATATTGCCCATGTCGACCGAACAAGCTCTACAAATTCCACAAATTCGAGCAAGCACAAGAATTTCGAACTTGAGCGATTAGTATTTAACAACATTCCAGTACCACCTTCCATTCAAAAATGTGTATTTCGACCCTTCCTTCATTGTTATTATGACAAGTATGGTCATCGAAAAGGAATTTACATTGTGAATAGTCATGTCATGTATTTTATTCATTTGGATTATGAGTCAGTGAGTTTTTGTTTTCAATGGAAGATTTTGTTGAACAATGAAACACATGCTTTGAGTGATATTGAAATAATCACCCAATCCATTGTGTATTTATGAAAATAATTATTATTTTGAACTTTTTTGAAGAATGATTTCCGGTGGAACATTGAAACTCCGTTTTCCGTTTCGGAGAAGTAAAAAAAAATTATCGTAATCAGAAAATGTCATCATCATCATCGTTATCGACAACGTCAGCTGAACCAATCGAAAACTCTGAAGAACGAGTGGACAACCATGTTGATAGGATCCTTCCACCTGAAAATTCATTCCATGAAAATAATATCGGAACGCAAATGACAATTGACAGCAGCATGCCAACCACACTCTGTGAAATCATACCATCCAATATCACTCCCATCATCACCGATTCATCATTACCAGAAAATAATCATTCATCGCATCCTCCGCAAGTTCAAGAATCTCAACACAAAATTATTATTCGAGGATTTTCGAATAATGATGAACATGACACTTTCACAAAAGAAAATCATTCCAAAACTGCTCCATTGGAAAATGACGATCATTTTCATCATGATGAAATGATTCATGAAAAAAATCACTTCTCTTCTCCGAACCGTCAACAAGTTTCCAAATTTGAAAAATTTTCAAAATTAATTTCCATTTTGAATTTTTTACTATTCGGAAATCGATGGATTTCCTTCTTGATCGGAGCTCTATTGACCTTTTTGAGTGGTACTCATTATGCCTATTCCTCTATTTCTCCAACAATTAAGAATGATTTAAATTTTTCACAAACTCAAGTCAATCTTATTGGAACAGCCGCCAACGTAGGAACTTATTTCGCACTTCCAGTTTCCATGCTCAACGATTTTATCGGTTCACGAGTGACATGTGTCATTTCTGGACTGTTACTCTTCTCTGGTTATTTCACATTTTATCTTGTTTATATTAAGGCCATTCCCTTAAATGGTTCTGATGCTTATATTTTCATCGCTTGCTTTATGGCAGTCATGGGACAAGGAAGTGCCGGCGCCTATGCCGCTGCCATTACCACAAATATTAAAAATTTTGAAGAAAAACACCGAGGAAAAATTATTGGATTTATGGGAAGTTGTGTCGCTTTGAGTAGTGCAGTATTTAGTTTGATTTATAGTGTGGGATTTGAGAGAAAGTTAGGAGAGTATTTGTTATTTGTGGGAGTGTTTGGAGGAGGTGTGACCACTGTGTTAGGAACATTGTTTATGAACCAAATTGGGATTAAAAAGAATGAAGAAAATTCCAAGAATGGAAATGTGCAAGATCACAATGCATGGATGTTGATCGATGAAGAGGAGGACGTACAAAGTTTTGTGCATGATGAGGATTTGGAGGATGGTGATGTGGAACAGATTAATGATTTTTTAATGATGGGAAATGACAAGATGACAGAAAAAAATGATAAAAAAGAAGAAATATCGCAAGAAGAGAAGATGAAGGAAGAAAGTGAACAAATAACTCCAACTCAACCACAAGAATTGATAATGAATGTAACTTCACAACCCATGCTTTCACAAAGTGATCTAATGACAAGTGACATTTTGGAAGAGCAAGACCAATTAGAGGAACGAGAAGAGGAAATTCAAGTAGAAATCGAACAAGTCAAATCTATTGAAGATGAAATGCTGAAAAGCACTGAACATCACGAACATCCTCTCCTTTTACCTAAAATGGAAAAGAAACTAGAATCTAAATTCGACAAGATTTACAGCATTGCCCAAAAACCCATTCCCAACGCCAATCCCATCCAAATGCTCTTCTCTCTCGATTTCTACCTGACCTTCTTCGTTTACTTTGCTTGTATGGGCAGTGGACTTGTCATTGTCAATAATTTAGGATCCATTGTCATTTCGTATGGAGGTTACGATGGTCAACAACACGTCATGGTCATTATTTTTGCATGTTCCAATGCATTGGGAAGATTACTTTTTGGCCTTACGAGTGATTCATTTAGTCGCTATGTGACCCGAACGACTTTTTTGACAGGAGCTTCAATTCTCATGTTAATTTGTCAATTAGTGGTATTGGTCTCTCCACTATGGATGTTTTATTTGATTTTAATTTTGTTGGGAAATTCATTTGGAGGAGTGGCAGTCATGATTCCATCGTTCCTGTCTGAACGATTTGGACCAAAATATTTTGCAGTGAATTCTTCGATTTGTAGTTTGGCAAGTTCATTGGGAAGTTTCTTGTTGGCAACTCTTGTGGCTGGAGAGGTGTACGAGAGCAATATTGCAAGTGACAACTTGTCAAAAATTTGTTATGGAAATTCATGTTTCCAAGCAACGTTTTATTTGACCACATTGTTGTGCTCCATTTCATGTGTAGCGTGCATTGTGTTAATGTACAGAACGAGAGGTCTCTATCAAATATTGTATTATCGAAAAGTTCTCAATTTGAATCATGATCCAGTCATGACCAAATAACGAAAATTTCTATTGAAGAGAATTTCATTTACAGAAGAGAACATGTGAAGAATAAGGTACCGAAATTACATGATGAGACACTCTCCATCTACATTCATACTGGAAGATGAACCAAATCCTGAATATTTTTGCAAGTCAGAATGTTGATGATCTGTGATCACACTTCTACAATGAGTCGTCAACTTGTCTTCATGAGGATCCTCTAAAATATCCTTCGAACGAATGGGCATGGAAAATAGAAACGATTGACGAGTTTTCTTGTCCAATGAAATATTTCGATCGAGAGCACTCCAAAATGTTAATTCCTTATTATTGAGACATTTGAGAGAGCCCATCCAGTCTGCAGTCGTTGTGATAATTCCAAAATGGAAAGAATACATGATATGAACCAGTTGTTGAGTGGTAAACACATAATCTACAGTCAGTCTTCCAATGGGTTGTTCCGATGTGAAAATATTTTCGTACCCGTGTACCATTTCCATAAATTCACATTTTCGTTTTAGATAATGAAGACACACATTGGCACATAATTGTAAATCAGGAGCTGCTGTAATGTCGTGGGTGGTTGAGGGAGATTTCAGACGAGTAGATGGATGTGGCATGGTCGATACGTAAGGTGATGCAAAGACATGATGTCTTGGTGATGCTGATGTTGGTAATGATTTGTTGTTGTGTTCGAAAATACTTTTCAGTGCATTTGTTTGGCGAATACTTGAATCATTGGTGCACATCTTATCAAGTTGAATGGGAGTTGTTAATTTTGTGCTAATTTCGAACCACATTTTGTGAATTTGTTTAGCCCAACTTTCATGTAAAGATGAAAAATTCACAAAATTCATAATCAATACATTGTCCATATTGAGAAATTCCAGTTTTTGCAAACGTGAAATATTGAGAGAGGATAAATCACACGGAGTTGAGTTTTCCTGCTCAGAATATAGATCGAAATGTCGACAGCCATTAAAATCAATGCTCACTAAATTTTCCAAACTTTCTAAAATGTGTAAATTCTCAACTATTTTCAATAAAGTACAAGCAAAGCTCAGTACTGTCAAGTAATGTAAATTTTCAATAGACTTGCAATCAACATTGGAGAGTGATGAGCATTCTTCAAATCGAATTACTTGGAGCTTGCAAAAATGTGTGAGCCTTGGAAATTGAGCGATGGAACACTTTTTGGCAGTAATGACTTTCAAATTAGTTCCAAAAAACGAAAATAGCGTGTTCGAAATGGAAATGGTACAATCTCCTAATTGTACTTCCTCCAATGATGGAAATATCACACTGTCATTTCTACTCGTCGTGTGGATGTCACACAATTCCATTTTGTCAATTCGCAATTTTCTCAAATTCATCATTGGCATCCAATGTGCGATAGACAAGGTGGTCAAAAGTTTCGAGTTGTCAAGTCCTTTCACGTGTAACTCATTCAAATATTTAAAAGCATGCATTGGAAAAGGTACATTTCTTTTCACCCACTGCGTCGTGGAAGAAATGGAACAGTCACTGAAACTTAAATGAAGGCGCTTACATTTCGATATTGGTGAGACAAGCAATTCAGAGCCCTTAATAAAAGGTGAGACTTCAATCAATTCTAATTCTAGGTCGTCCAAGAATGAGCTTGACATGAGCCAGCTTAAACAATCCCATCTCGCAATGTCAATAAGATAGAATTTGAGTCTGTTCACAGAACGGAGTCTCTCAAGTTCTCTCATTAGCTTTTTCAAAAGCTTGTTCAAAATTTCCAAACTGGTACACGATTCTAACAATTTAGCCATGTTCACAGATAACACCAATTCTTTGAGCTTGTGATTGATGTGCCAATCACTATTCTTGATCATGTAAATGAAAAGTTGTACTTCTCCAATATCAGTGAAGGGAACACTACATTTAAACGACTCCAACATACTCATCTTCTTTGTGGAGGCGGTTCCCTCTCGACCAGCAGCGTGAGGTGTTTTTATACACAACAAGTACTTGCAATAGTTAAGAATTTCCATCATGGAAATGTGTGAACTCAAGTTTCCAATATTCAAATCGAGATGCTTTAACGCAATGGAATCATTCTTCCTACATGACTGTTTTAAAATGGAAAGTACAGTTTTTGTAAATGGAATATTGAGTGGAGCATTAATGACAAGTCCCTCTAAGCTATTAAGTAAATCAATACCGTTCGCATGGTTGGTGAGTAGCTTTGCAAGTAATCGATACGTGGTTGAATTTGAATCCAAATTATAACTGGCCGATGCTAGATTATGAGATTCCAACTCCAAAACTTTGACACATGTCTTGTTGGATCGTAAAAACATGCAAAGCATTTCTGTCAACACTCGATCGAGTGAATGATCTTTGTTATTATCATCTCCAATCACGTCACATCTGACATGTAAATAATTAACTCTCGAATCATAGTGTGCGATATTGCTAGAAATTAAGCGCTTTTTACAAAATAGCTGAGCAGGCTTTCCAGTCAAGTGCCACCCATTTCTCCAAACAGTGTATGGACTTTTAAATTGCATTTCCAAGCAATTGTTAATATAACTCAACTCAGATTCATAATTATTTCTAAATTTCAATGTTCTATTTGAAGATACTCCTCCTAAAATATCATCCATTCGTTTCTTCTCCATTTTACAGTAATTATTGAAACAACCCTTGATTCCATAACTACCACCAAAATGAATACATTTGTAGAATTTCTTGCAAGTCATTGCAACCATATGAATCAAAAACCACCGATCCAGATACGAGAATATCACGATCAATAAATCATTATGGTCGTTTTGGCCTCCGTATTCAAATAATTTTCGGAGTGTTGATGATGAGGTGTATGGGGTTGGTTGTTGTTGGTGTTGTCCGCCAATCATCGTCATTAATTGAGGATATTCCAGTTGTAGTGAGTAAAGGCTATTACCCCTGGAGCTCCTAGAGGATGTTGATGAATGTTTCATGTTTTGTACTCGGATATTGAATGATGAGGATTGAATCATCAATAATTTCTTTTTAAACAAGAAAACTTGTTAGCCATGGATCATACGTCATTCTGATGTGTTCAATGTGAAGCCGTAAGCCAAGATTATGCTTGAAATCCCTCGACCGATGAATATCAAACCGATCCTCATTCTGCTGCTGCGTGGCTGTTACGTGTCTCATGACGTCATTTTTCTTCTTTTGAAACAATACACATTACAACAAGGCAAGAAAGACAGTGATTAACACAGTTCGAGTGAAATAGAGAAATGTACAACTGAAATATCTTGTTGTTATAAATGTTCTCGAGATTGTTTCTGTTGGTTTTTCGTGCTGAATGGACTTTTGGGTTTATAAAGTAAAAAAATGATGAATTCTCATGTAATGATTTCTTTGGTGGAACAACAACAACGATATCGGAAGATGAGCGTCAATCATTGCTGTTCAATAAATTTTTGTTGCAGAAACAATAACAACAACAACGATATCGGAAGATGGCTTGCAAATCGAGAAAAACAATACTTTGATTTCATTCCGATTGAGTGGATGAATGATCGTGAATTTATTCTCAATCATATTAAAAAATATGGCATCTAGGCAATTACAGGAAAATAAGGAGGTTGTTTTAGAGGTCGTGAAATTGAATGGCGAGCAGTTGTGCTATGCCTCTCAATCTCTCAAAAACGATTATGAAGTGGTATTGGAAGCTGTCAAACAAAATGGTCTTGCTTTAAATTATGCTTCCTATGAGCTTGCTGAAAATAAGGAAATTGTGTAGGAAGTAGTGAAACAAACGCAACATGCACTATTTTACGTTGAGCCGAAAGTGAGCAGAGATAACGATGTGTTTTTAATGTCTATATGCCCAAACCTGATGCACAAGTATTCTTATAAAAATTGGAACAATAATGAACAGTTATTATTTCAAGAATTGAATAATGACAGAGATTTCATATTGGAGGCAGTTGCACGAAATTGCAAAGCTTTTAAATTTGCATCTGGTGAATTGAAAACTGATCGACAATTTGTGTTACAAGTGGCCAACCAACATGTTGGATCACTCGAATTTGCTTGTGATGAATTACGCAATGACAAGGAATTTATGCTCACTCTGATTGAACAATGTGGTGGTGTAGTACTTGAATATGCATCCCATCAGTTGCAACGTGACAAGGAAGTGGTCATGAAGGCAGTGAAGAGTTATGGTTGTGCGTTGCAACATGTCTCCACAACGGACCTTGCATACGACAAAGAAATTGTATTGGAGGCGGTCAAACAACATGGATCTGCATTGAGATATGCGTCTGAAGAGATGAAACGATAAAGAAGTGGTGTTGGCAGCAATTCATCAAACTGCCTTCGCGATCTTGCAACATGATAAAAACATCATCCTTACGGCAATTCAGAAAAGCAGCCGAGTAATAGAAATAATCCCTGAGGCATTAACTCATGATAAGGAAATTATATTGCAAGCATTGGATCAATATGGCCTTGCACTTAAAAATTCGCTCCACAAGAATGGAAGGAAGACAAAGAAATTATTCTGAAAGCGGTCAAACGACACGGCACGGCATTGCGATATGTGTCCAAACCATTCATCATGCAGAATAAGGAAATTGTCTTGGAAGCAAGTATGCAAGATGCCTCTGATGTCCAGTATATTCCAGAAGAGCTGATTAACGACAAGGAGTTTATGATGCAACTGGTTTCACGAAATGGCCATGTGTTGAAACATTTACCGTCGCAACTGCAAGCTGATACAGATTTGATTGTACGCGCTGTAATTCACAGTGGTTACGCCACCATTTATTGTGAAGAGTTGTTACAAGTACGAATGCAACATTATTATTTTGGAGCTTATCTTGGTAAACCTGAAACCTCTAGAAAAGTGTGTTTTCATGTGACCATGTGACTAAGAACATGACCACTACTTTCCATGCTTGTACCTCTTCAGTATCGTCCAAGCTTCCAATAAGCGTGTTCGCCCTTGAAAAGAGCAATGGAAAGCATGTTACAGAGTGTTTTGGATCGAAGTTGGAAAGGGCTAACAAAAAAAATAACCAACACAATAACCCGAGTTTAACCACACTTACGGAATTTTATCAGATCATCATTCCGATCGTTACATCATCTTTTGAACGCTTTCATAGTAGTATTATTATTATCATCATAGTTCCAAGTGGATTGTTGAATATGAGTTCATCTGATTCGTTTATTGAATTTTATGAATGTTTGATTTGTTCCGAAATTGTACAAAATAATCGAGAATGTAAAAATTGTCATAAATTATTTTGTTTGGATTGCATTATGAAGTGGTTAAAAGTTCATGAGAGTATGTAGTGTTGTTCATTTAACAACAATGTTCATGATGATTGCGAAATTTGAAATATTTTGAACCTCCGATGACACTTGGCATTTCAAAACATCATCTATAATTAATTCATCATCACCACAACAACTCCAATTTTTATCATTATTTGCAAATATTCAGATTGTCCTCATTGCAATCATTCTCCAGTTGCTTGCAAGAGCGCAGAGGACAACAGTGCCTTCATTCACAACCATCATTCCGAAATGATTGCAAACTCCATTACTGTACCCTGTCCCAATGCAGATTGTGGGTGCGACATTAAAAAGATTGCTCGAGGAGATTTGGCATTACATTTGGAAAAGTTCTGTACGGGTCGAACAGTGCCATGTAAGCATGCCAAATATGGATGTGAATGGAGTGGTCAATATTTGAAATTGGAAGAGCATTTGAGAGAAGAGTGTCCATTTTCAAAAGAAATTATTTTAAAAGCGTTGGAAAAATTGGAAACAAACATTTCTGAATTGACTCGTGAGAATGAACAATTACGTTCTGAAAAAGCAAGTAGTGAAGAAAAGATTAAGGCGCTGGAAGAGAAAGGACTTTTGAATAACAGTGGTATACCAATGAATCAATCCACCACAGTCATGGTCAATGGTGTCACAACTTTGGGAAATGACATTACACGAACTGCAACGGCTCCCATGCAGATTCCAGATTCTTCTCTTCCACCATGGGCTCAACCCAATTTTTACTCTTCCTTTAATCCTTCCTATAGTGGAACGACCTCGTTTTATAATAGTGCTGGAGTGTCGTCCTCTGTTTATCCTCCTCCACCTTCAGGTGTTCCAATGACGAGTAGTAGTAGCATGTATTCCTCCATGATGTCTTCATCCATGAGTTATAACCCACCACTCATGACTTCTTCGTCATTTATGAATGGTAGTACCATGTCCACCATGCCCATTCACACGGTAGAGTGTGGTATTTGTAAAAAGACCAACTTTTCTGGAGTCTTGTATCAGTGCACTTCATGTATTAATTTTTCCATTTGTTCGGCTTGTTACAGTACCTTACAAATAACTCAAACTCATGATAGAATGCATACTTTTTTACCCCTTAGAAAAGTTCGAGGTAAGATAAGTGGAGTGACATGGCTTCGACTTGCCACCTGTGGAAGTTCTGTTTCATTACCTCTAGCTGATAATGATAATCAAGATTTGGAGTTTTATGTGAATGAGCGGACAGGAGCAAGTAAGTAATTGATTGTTCGTATTCAATGAATGGGTTGATATGTGTTCCTCATGAATTATTTTTGCATTCAATTTGTTATATTTAACAATGCAAAATGGTGTGAAATCCATACGGTGTGGGTTATTATGTTTGAAATATATTCACAACACAGTCACACCATTCATGCCAATTGGAGTACCCAATGCGAAAAGCATTTCTGGATCATGGACCTCTGTATCACTTCATTTAGCCATCTATTGGCCCAACACAACAAGAGCCATCGTGATGGAAGGAAATGTTGGAACCTTGCCAACAATGAGTTGCACTTTACAAGGCTCAACGCTCAAATTTACTGTAAAAGCTTCAGGAATGGGTGGCAGAGGAGTTGCCGGTGATGGAGGATACTTGACATTGACATTGTCAGTGAGCTAGAGAAAGTAATAGGAGATCCTGCGAGATTTTTTATGAACTTTACTGCAACTGATCAAGCAAAATATATAAATGTTTCTATTTGTGTTATGTACTATGATTATTTGTTTAAATAATTATTATCAACATGATCCAAAATAATTTTCGTTTCCCAAATTTCCAAATTAAAACCAAATTCAAAGATTTAATTTTTTAAAAAAAATCTGAAAAAAAATATCATGGATTCAACCGACTCGTTGCTCCCACAAGCTCTCGAGCGTATCAGAGAGCCTGGTGATGCTGCCATGCCCACTCTCCTTCAAATCATTGGCGGAATTGTAGGAACAGTATTATTCTTCGTTTTCGTTCTTCCTCTTTTCGGTGGTACCGTTGAATTTGATGGCGACCAATGGGGTCTCATCTTTGCTTCTATTGATCCCTATTTATGGGCAGCCATTGGTACCGGATGTGTGATTGGACTCTCAGTGATGGGTGCTGGTTGGGGTATTATGGTTTCCGGTTCAAGTATTATGGGTGGATGTGTTCGTGCTCCAAGAATTAAAACCAAAAACCTCATCAGCGTTATTTTCTGTGAGGCCGTTGCTATTTACGGAATTATTATGGCCATTGTTATTAGTACTCAAACCAGTTGGTTCCAAGATGCAAAGGATCCAACCAAGGCTACTCCATACATGTTGGTCGTGAGTGGATGTTATACATTGTTTGCCGCTGGTATCACTGTTGGTTTGGGTAATTTGGCTTGTGGAGCATGTGTTGGTATTGTCGGTAGTAGTTGTGCCATTGCAGATGCTGCTGAACCATCACTCTTTGTCAAGATTTTGGTTGTTGAAATTTTCGCAAGTGCTCTCGGTATCTTTGCCATCATTGTGGGTATTGTGGTTGCTTCTAGTGCCAAGTTGAAACCATAGTTTTGTGGCATGATGATTATTTCAGAATAGACAAAGCTACTCTTAAGTGGCAATTATTTAACGAAAATAATTTACATTAAGTCAATCAATGACAATTTCTCCTTATCACCAATTCTTCCATATTCTCCTTCCCTTTTGTCAATAAAGATCTTTTTATGAATGATGCTGATTTTGGATTTGTGTTAGAACTTTCTATTTATTACCTCGTTGTCATACTTTTTCTCCCAAATACACTCCAAAATAACAGTGTTCCATTCTCCTTGCCAAATGATTCCTTAAAAATTCTTCGCAATATTCATCCATAACATATCCTCCATGAATGGCCGCTTCTAACATAACATCATGGTCGTTCTGATAAACATCTGGAAGGTAATCCAAGGCCCTTCCATAACGTCTCACAATCTCAACAGCTTCTTGCTTGTCCAGAACCTGCACTCCCTTCAACCCACTACCCATAGCAGCCCAAACAACATCCTTATCGGCTTTCAGTTCTTTTGTTGCATAATTAAAGGCAAGTTTGTCATGTTTGACTGCTTCCAATACAATCTCTTTGTCATGACCCCACAATTCTGATACACACAAAAGTGCAAGTCCACACGCTTTCACTGCTGCCAACACCACATCCCTATCTTTTAGGAGAGATTTCGATGCATGTTCAAGTGTTCTATAGTGTCGATCAGCCATTGAAACTGCCTGTAGCACCACGTCCTTGTCACTTCTCAAACTATAACCCACGTATTGTAGAGCAGCTCCTCCGAATTTTCTTAATATTTTCAACACAAAATCCTTATCGTTTTTCAATGTATTGGACGCATATTCAAATGCTAGAATATTTGTGAGTAAAATCAATTCCTTGTCGGATCGTAATCGCGTTGAAGCATATTGCAGTGAGGTACCATCTCGTTGAGCAGCTTCTAAAACGACCTCTCGATCGTTTTTTAAATCATCGACAGCATATTTCAATGCATGTGGCTGATTTCGAACAGCCGCCAATACAATTTCCTTCTTACCTTTAAGGTCTATGGATGCATGCTCAAGTGAAAAACCATTACGAGATACGGCGTCCATAATAAATTCTGGATCATGCTTGAGTGTTTCAAACAACCAAGTTGCATTATTGTTCCAATTTGTGTTGGAATATTTATGTGCAACATTGGGACAAATCGATGCCAAAAACACATCACTATCCAATTGTAATTCATGACAAGCATATTGTATTGCAGAAGGATCTTGCCTTACTGCCTGTAATACAATTTCCTTATCTGCTCTCAACTTGACAGAAGCATATTCAAGAGCACGACCATTTTGTTGAACGGCTTGGCTCACCACCTCTCGATCATTATGAAAATCTGTTTGTCGAAAATATGCTAATGCATGACCATCTTGTTTCACAGCCGCCAAAACAATTTCCCTATCCAATGCTTGATTGATGAAATGACGAATACTTGGACCACTGAGCTGAACACATTTTTGAATAAATTCTCGATCCTTCAACAAGTTGGGATTATCAATTGAAGAAAGATCATTGTGTTGAATGGCCTCTAAAATCAGTTGCGGTTTACTTTTCAAGGCTTTGGAAGCAAAACGATATCCATATCCGTATTTCCGAATATGATTCAATACAAAGGCTTGATCGTCCATGAACTCGAGTGGAAAATAATGCTTGTATTTTAACTCTCTTCTGAGTAGCCATTTCTTCTTTCCGAGTTGTTGTCGGAGAAAACGATTTTTCAACCAATGTTCAGCTTTCCGGAGTGATTGTAAATTTTGTAAATGATTTCGTTCATCATCATGGGCTTCGGAAGGACAAGCAAAATCCACGAGTATTATAATAACTGCAACACGGTCATTGATATCATGATTGTTGGATATTGTGTGATTTGTTGGCAGATCTGTAACAGTTTCGAGTTTCAACATTTTTTTAATTTTGAAATTTATAAATTGTTAAATTAATATTCATTCAATAATTATTTCACAACTCGTGATCATTTCATTCATGCAAAAGTAAAATACTTTCAAATTCACAAGTTTTTCTGGTATGTAAGAAAAATTCATTCCGACAATCGGTTACTGAGTTTGTTCATTTTTTGTAATAATGAGAGTGATGCTCATAAAAAATTACAACAATGATGGCCTGTGGTTGTGCGAGGATGTAAGTTGGAATTCGTTCTTTTTCATACAAACAATTATTACGCTGAATGAAAATGGATAAATCAAGCAATATCTTTACAATTTAAATATACTCACCAAATTTATTTGAGTATATATATGAATGAATTTAAGCTGTCAACAAATTTTCGATTCGAGATCGATCACGGTAACGTCAACTTTAAGTTGAATTCACCAACATTTCGTATTTTATGATAATTATAAAATGTCACATACGAGCTGTCTGTTATCCTTGTAAAAGTTTAATAAAACGTTCAAATTTCATAGGTCAAGGATTGAGGGATCGGTTGTAGTGTGTTGCGAGTATGATATGATTGATGTTCTTTCCAATCATTTGAAAGTTTCTTAATGTTTGGATTTTGTCTCTTCAACCTTTCATAGGCATCAATTAAATTACTCAATGCCACACTTTTGACTCGATCAAATAAATGATCGGGTAATTTGTTCACTGTGTGGTTGTTGGTATGAATCACGAATAATATTTCTTCCCGGAGTGTCTCTATATTTCCAATATTCAATTCTTGAGGAGCTCCTTGAACAAGATAACACTGTACAATATGAAGAGCCATATCTCTTCTTTGTGTACTACTCGAACATTGCTTATACTTTTCGAGGTCCTTGTAGAATAGCAAACCTTCAGCACAAAAGCTTCTACGGCAATGATCCAAAAAGCTTTCAAATGCTTGCTTATTGTTTAAAATCATTTCCATCTCTGTGTCGTAAACTTCGGATTTTGGTTTTTCGTCTTGATAAATGGCGTAACAAATTGGAAGAAATATTGTCACAAATATTTCAATACCCGTATAGGTTGTCATGATAGTTCCAGATGGAACAATGTGGTCCAATATTCGGAAAATTTCAACAAACTCTGTGACCAAAAACAAACTCCCAAGCAATACTTGAATTGGTATGAGGCAGAGAGCTTCCTTTTTGATGTACCATGTGTCACTATCTGTTCTAACAAGCAATAATACGGCACAGAGGCATTCTATACAAAAAAATCCACAATATATAAACAAGGCAAGAACGGACGGAAAATATTGAGCTCCACAACCGAATAAGCTCATAGAATCATTTGTCATGAAAAATCTATCTTCTGCAAAGAATGAATTCTCAATCACTGTAATACAAAACCACAAAACAACGTGAACGCCTAGTATGGCAATGAGAAACATCATAATATAGGTGTGTCGTGAAAGTAAATCATTCATTCTGTACCATATTCTCTCTTTGAATCCAAGTTTGTATTGTTGCATAAAATTATTGGATGTACGGGATGTACATTTCACAGACATGGAAGGTGAAGAAATTTGAGTTGATTGTTGGCGTTGATTCATGTTCTTCATCGAGTTGTCTCTTGGAGAGACGAGATCCGAATTGTTATTCTCGGTGGTGGAAAGTTCACCCCTCATCGTTTGGTCACTCAGCTGATCTAAGTGAGTCAATTGTTGAGATTTCATTTTGCTCACCTGAAATTGAGCATAGAACCTTAATAACCTCAAAATGGTAGGCATTGCAACACATGGAGGCATTACCACAAAGAAAATACTATACAATATACACGGGTACACTGCTCTTCCAATCACATATCTGATTTGTATTCCCAATACGAATAAAAAACTGCTAATAATCGTGAAAATCATTCCCGAAACTGTTCTTGCTCGAATGTGACCTGAATTTCGCTTCCAAATCAGCCCCACAATACTTGCTACTATAAGTGTCGAATAACCCAATAAAAACAAACCAGAAGAGATGGGAACCATGATCGTATCTGGACAATTTCGTACTTGTTCCTGTGTTGTGTTCTGAAATGTAGAAGTGTTTGTAAGTGATGAAAGAACAAGAGGAAATGAAAAAATCCATTCTGCACAAGGTTCGGAGAATGATGTTGTCATGATGGGAGGCGTTGAATTCAGGTGGTTCATACCATCATTCGGTTGCAGTACTTGTGCCAGATGGTTATTATTGACAATCGACGAAGAAATTATTCCAATCATTTCAAGTGTTGTCGAAAAAGTCATGTTGGACTCTTTTTCTCGTGTGGGGAGTGATGATATGCTTGTTGTCTTCACAAAATCAACTTGTCGTCGTCTCTCCAAAATGTATCGCACCATCGCGAGAGAGATGTTTCAATTTTCTTCGTTTCAGGTCAGTTTTCGTGCAAACAACATCACAAATGCTCGCGAGACAATCTCTGTCTGAGGTTAAAATCACCGTTGGTAAAGCGCACACAATAATAAGAGAGCTCTCTTGAACAATACTATTCCGTTCCAATTTGAATCCAGTCGTAATGATTATTCAACTGATTGAATGCCAGCCATACAGTAATCACCTTTTCATCCTTATCTGTTGTCGATAGCATTGGTGATTGAACATCCACAATGGATTCAATTTTCTGATTTCCTCTCCGGGCAACACCATAATTATGACGACTCAAGATGGCAATTTTAAAGTGCACTCGGGGTTGTTTCAAACAGTGTGCAAGAGCAACCAGACAATTAAAATCTCCCCATACCCCCAAGCATTGCATATTTCTTAAATAATACCTCTCAATATCGTTGTTGTTGTTATTATCTCCTGGTCCATCTAGAATTAATGCATGCCTCAATCGGAGACCTTTATCAATTTCAGTATCTAGATGCGATCTCATCCAATCTACGGCTGCTAATCGTAGCTGGAGATGATACTCTTCTGTGTTGTAGAGGCCCATAGATACTGCTCTGAATAGACAATTACCATCAGGCTTGACTTTGATGATTTTCATTTTGGGAGGCTTGTGGTTGGATGTGTTCGAATTAGGATGATTATTGATTATAGAGCTTGATTGAGCCATAGTTCCATCATGATTATCATTGGGATTGGATGATGGAGGTTGGGGATCGGTCGTTCCCGATGATTGTTGGGTCTTTTTACTGCCCCATAAGAAGAGAAGCTTTGAAGAATCGGAATAGGGTTGATTCAATACGTTTGTATTCATCAACATGTATAATCCAATGGAAATGTTCAAAACTGTTCTCGTTTGTGTTGCTGCCCTTGATAGTAAACTTGTCGTCTTGTTATGTGTTTGAAACGATGATGATGAATGAAATAAATCGAAAGCATTTATCCGTTTGGAATTGGTACATTTACTCGCTTTCAAAAAGTGGTCAAATCTAAAGGATCCTAACACATTTAATCCACGTGATGACGCTAATTTCATGAACGTGTTGCTCCAACTGTTGTTGGTGAAGATAAAGCTTGGACCCATTTTTTGGTGTGAAATTATTATTATTGCTGCTCATCGATTGCAAAGTTGGTTGACTGCATGCACCAACGAAGAAATAACCTTATCTTGTTTTTGAATATGTACTATGAGATCTTCGTGTCTCTTATTCATTTGTTCTATTTCGTATCTTTGTTGTTCAATCAACTTGAGCAGAGAAAGATCGAGAAGTGACATTTCACAACTCGTGTTTGAAAGTGTTGTTCCCAGACAAATGGCATTGACAATCTCTTGAGCATTTTCGTCTCCAAATCGGTCAATAAATCGATCTCTAAGGTGAGGGAGTTTCAATGTCAACATTCTAATCCTTTCTAAATATTCCATTCTCTTTTTCAAACTCTTCTCTTGTTTGTCGTTATTTGTTAGTAAATTATCATCACTAAAGAAATCAATTTCCGCACTAGTTGAGGTTGCTTCTCGATCTATTGTATAATCATCCACAATAGAAAAGCAAATTTCTGCTGTCAATTCTAAAAAGCAATTTTCTGAGATGGTAGTTCCATATTTTTCAAACATTTCAATCAACCACTCTTTTCGAAATGTATAGATTTGAGACCATTGATTTTTCTCTTTCACTTGTATGCCACAAGCATTAATAATTTCTTCATACAGTGTCAAATCCACATTATTTTCAAAAGTATGTCTATTGCGTGCAATGAGATCAAACATTACAAATGCATGATTTCCAGCAATGAGATAGGATCCATATGCGTTCAATACACATCCTATAGTTTCTTCAGAAGGCGAGTTATATGCAAAAAACCAGTCCACAATGTCAAGAAAATCCTCATAACGGTGTTGTGAATTTTCTGCTGCCAAGAGATATTGAATGTAAAGAGCATAATTTTCCATATTTTTTAGATCCATAAAGCACATGCTAGCATCATTGGTCTCTTCTGTTTTGTTGTTGCACTTGTTATCCTCTTCTGCTATGGGTAGGAAAGATTTCAACAAATTTAAACCCGTTGACCAAACAATTTCATTCACGCTCTCTTCTTCCGATATCAAGTGTGAGAATTGATTCGACCATTCTCTCCAAACAATATTTGCAAAATTTTCTCGATTTTGTTTGATACATTGTTGAATTAGAATCAATGCTCGTTGGTTGGTATCGTTGAGTTTTTCTAGTTTGTTTTCATGATGATTATGAAAGGACGCTTTGGAAATATCATTCTCATCATCGGCATTATATCCAATTTTCATCAATTGTTCTTTCAAATCTTCTTCAATTTGTGATTGCAACAATGAATCATCAAAAGTGTCATGATCATGCAAAAAGGAACGTTCACCACTATGCATTTTGTCATCCAGTAATTCCGATTTTTCATCATGACACCTTTCCGAATCATCCAGCTCCAAATCATCATGTTCTAATTTTTGTTGAATAAATTTCAAACATCCAACAACCATTTCATTCATCTCATCATTATGTTCCATCAAAAAGGTGCGACTCAGTGGGTGATTGTTTGGGATCATTTTTTTAGTGTTAAAGACTCCGAAACGAGGCCAATAAATGTTTAATGAACATCTGTTCAGATCACAATATTGCTAAAGATGTGAAACTATTTCAAAATGACATAGTATTAGAACAGTGTGAGCCCTACCTCTTACAATGAAGTGATTTTGAATGTGCTTAATCATTTCTAATGACACAACAATGTGCTTCAATAATTTTCTTGTGATCTGGATTTGATAGAAAAAGAGGATAACCATTACCAAGAAAATTCCATGTCACAGCCTCAGGGTTATTCATTTTCCAATGAACCATAGTCATGGTTAATCTCAATAACATATTCCGTCCTGAATCGAATAACATAATTTCTTCCTCATTTCTGGATTGTTCCGTGAATGTTGCAAATGGTCGGTCACCATGTCTCTCTAACCACTCTTTTCCTCTCACATTCTCAAAGCTTGATCGGTTAATAACGTCTGGGCCAATGACATAATAGTGTGCGTCTTTCAAGGAAGAGGAGTCTTGTTGAATGCGACTTGAAAAGCATTCGTTGTTCAATGAAGACTCATTGATACTGCATGTATTGTTCATACATTTTGAAACTCCAGTGAATACTGGGTGATTCAGGATAATTTCAATACTTGAATCTTCCCAAAATGCTCCCAATGGTTGGATTTACATCACCCGGTTCTGAAATGACGAAAAACCGGTTAAAGTTATCAAAACCTCTTGCCATAATACCACCAGGAGTATGAGGGCATCCAAAACAGTGACCAACCTCATGCATACTTGCCCCCAAGCAAGTTGCAAAATTTGCCCAAAAGGTTCCTCTTCCACAGCTGTCATCTCTCACTTGGTTGACATCAACCCGACGTGAGTCTTGCCAACACGCGACTATTTCATCTACACTTGAGGGATATGTATGCAAGGCAACATCAGCGAAAAGACCCAGTTTACCACCTCCCAACGCAGTGGCCATTCTTGTCTTTTTTGTCACAGGATTATAGAACGAACCTCCCAGTATTGCAAAATAGACCACGCTCGAATTATTTTGATCATACTCGTTCAACTCTGAAAGGAGAGCATTATACCCAGCAAAACCTCCGTCTTGTTCCCAATCGTTGGATAAGCTGGCCAAATCTTCTCTTTTCCAATGTTTCAATTGCAATACAGTCACATGAGGTAAACTTGAATCAGTCTTGTCAACTTCCAATGCAAAGGTTTTTTGACTTTTCAACGCCTCGGCACAGAAAGTTTGCAACAGCAATGCAGCAATTTGCATCTTTCGAATGGCAGCCGATAAATCATTACCTCCTGTCTTACCGTCCTTCATTGTATGGAACGAGCCATCATGATCTCGGCAATACACATACACCGGTCTTACACGTTGAATATTTCTCGAAGTATACTCTGTGGTATTGATGAGAGAGCTATCATACGTAAGAGTCCATTGCAACGGAGGAGGCGATTTCTCCTCATCCGTATCACATAGAAGCTTTAAATGATTTGCTCCTTCCTTGAGCAAGATCAAAGCCTTAAAATATCCTCCTTTAATTTCCCATTTCGTTTTCTTATTACCTGGATCTTGTATTATCGTGAGTGTTTGTGCTGATCCGGACAAGACTTTTCCAACAAGACGTACCAAGCTGTATCCGAGAACACTTTCGTTGGGATGATTCAATATGGAGATGAGGGTCATTAGGAGTGAGAGATCAAGTAAGGATTTTTTTTGTGTGTTTTGAACTTGTTGAGAAAAGTTCACCCAACTTTAGAGATATAAAACGTGTTGAAGGCATAGGGAAAGTATACTGAGCTATGTTTCAATTGAATCAAGGTTAAAGTATGGGTTTGATCCAGACCTGTCATAAAATTGGTTGATTTTGTGTGAATCTGTCCATCGTCAAAGGAATTTGTTTAACCAATGACCAATGGTTTCTTAATCAATTCCAGTACGCTTGTTTACATTCTCAGAATGTTGTGAATATTGCGTATGGCTCATATTTCGAAAATTCGAATTAATAATTTCCTTATTTTTCCTAACCCAGAATGTGAATCCTTTTTTTCCTTAGTCATGCCATTAAGTACCATTTGAAACAGGTTCATGCTAATCAGTTCATTTGATGCATATTCAAGGCATCAAAGGGACTGATTTTGATGTTCGTGATGGTGTGTCTACTCCACATCTCAATTCTTGCGTGTTGTTTTACACAAACGTTTCACCGATTCCAAGCAGCACATTCATTATCCATTACGACAAGAATGTGTAAAATTAATGACTTCTGGTGATACTTGTAAACGAGAGGAAACATAATCAATGGCTCCAATATTTTGCTTGAGCGCAATCAAGACCATGTCCAAACAATCTTGTATTTCTTTCGAAGCATATTTCAAAGCGAGTCCATCATTCTCCAGTGCAACCTTTACCATTTCAAAATTATTTCTCCATGTAGGGGGTGCAAATCGAAGTGCAAACCCGTCCTGTGTGACAGCTGTCAAGACAATTTGCCAATTTGTAATTTCATAATTATGATTCATGTTTGGATGATCTTCACTTCGTAACTCTTTTGGTACAAATTCCAAGACACTTCCATTCAATGAGACTGCTTTTAATGCCACTTGTCGATCTCGTTTTAATCGATCTGAAGCATGTTCATAAGAAAACGGGTCAATTTCAATCATTTTCATGACAAACTCTTGATCATCTTGCAATTCTATACTGGCATTCTGTAAATTTTTTGAGAGCATTACCAATTCCTTGTCCTGTTTGAAGGATTGATATAATTCCTGATTTGTAGAACATGTGACTGTGAGACATGCAAATGCTGTTGGATCTTGTGAAACTGCCAATGTTGCAATTTCTCGATGATTTTGTAAAATCAAAGGAGAAACGTTTGCGAGGGCGTGTGGAAAATTTCGAACTGCTTCGAACACAATTTCATAATCTTGACGAAATTTTGGATCTGCAGCTGTTAATGCTTGTCCAGTATTTTTGACAGCTGTCAACACCAGTGATCGATCGGATCGTAAAGTATCGCTACAAAATGCAAGTGAATTACCATCTTGTTGAAGAGCAGTCATGACGACCTGTTGGTGATCTTGTAATCGTGTTGAGGCAAATCTTAATAGTTGTCCTGATTTGGAGACTGCCAATTTGACTGCTTTTTCATCATCTCTTAATTCAGGTGATAACAATGTAAAATAATTTGGATATTGTTCGAGAACAATTTTTGCAATTTCTCGATCCTGGTTGAAATGTCTGTTCACATATTTAAAAAGTGCAGGATTTCGTTTCATCAGTCGAGTGATAAAATTTCCATTCGATAATACTTCTTTTGGAGAATAATTCAAACAGTATGCATTGTTCATGAATTGGAATTCAGAAAGATGCAATGGAAGGGAACTGTCACGTGTCAATAGTTTAACAACCCTTAAATCAGAAGCGGCTCGTTTGATGTCTTTGAACGTTTCTGGGCTGCACTGTGTAATTACCCAATATTTAAAATGGATCCATTCCTTGCTGTTATCCTCAACACAGATAAGTGGTCCGTCAAGGAATACTCTTTTATCATGATAGGTCATTCCAACAACCCAACATTCACGTTTTGTTTTTTCAAAAAATGTTCGCTTCCAATTAGAGAATGGTACCAAGACACGACTGGGATGAAGCAAGGCTCCAAAACTACGCTTTTGTTTTCTGTTATTCATACATGTTCCATTATTAAATTTTAGAAATTCTTTGACATGAAATGATAAATTTGGTAAATCTGGATGTTGGTGAAAATATTCTTGAAATTCATCATCATTGGTAAATGCAGGTGCTTCTACCAGTGGTGCTTTTAAAAACATATTGACAATTTTCCACCATTCTCTCAACTCTCTTCGTTCGACTTGATTACATGCCTCATGAAATTTTGAACACACCCATTCCGATTGCATTCGAGAATGATCATCCAAGAATTCGAAAATAATTTCAACAAGTTCTTGCGGAAGTGCTACCAAGTTGGTTGTTGTTGTATTTTGTAACAAGGTCATTTCTTGATGTAATGACGATGAGCGAACACAAGCCTCTCGGGATGATGTGTATGATGATGTGTTTGGGTAGTTGGTTGACATTTTTTGTATGAAGAAACGAAGTGATGTGAAAAAGTCATACAACTAGTTGACATTTAGTTTCTCCTGGAAATACTACATGGATTCCTGAATGTTCCTTGAATGAATCAGCTGTATAAGTCTCTACATAATGTGAAAAGGTTCCATGATGAACAATGAGAGTTTTCTTTGGCATTAATTTGCGATGTAGTTCAATAATTTCGTGAGAACTGTTGGTGATGTTACCTACAAGGAATTTTGCCAAGCCACCAATAAGTTTGGTTTTCTCTACGGATGCTTCACCTCCGTTGGTGATGATAAAATCAAAAGTGTCACTTGTCAGTGCTTGTAAATCTTCTTGTATATTGCATTCTGTAAAGACGGAATCTCCAGTCACATAAAATTTACTTAAACGAGCATCACTGTTCTTCTCTTTGACTTGTACAATGTATCCATTTCCATTCCCAATAGCAGCACCAACCTTTTTGGATTTTGCATGAATAGCATTCACTGAATGAATCTTGACACTAAAATGTTCCAAATCCTCAATGATCAAATCTTGTTGTGGTTCCATCCAATACACCTTTCGATCATTTCCAAAAACTGTTTCCATATTTGTTTGATTTAACACATTTTTCAATAATTTTTCGACACTTGGATGCGCGACAATAATAGAATTGTTTTTTCCTCTCACAATTTTTTCCAGTCCCAATTGATCCAAATGATCTTCATGACCATGAGTGAGAAGCCATACATCTACTTGTTCTAAATCCTGGTCGCCACTGAGAACAGGGTCTTGTAAACGTGTGGATTTAAACAAACCATAGTCTTGAGAGTGATTTTTGGGGCATAGTACTGGATCGCATGCTATTTGAAGCGAATGGGGACTTGTAGAAGAGGTTGTTTGAAATATCCAGGTTGCTCCTCCAACAGCGCGGACATGTTGAGTTGTGGAGGTGTTCGACGAGCTCATTGTGATTACTGTGAAAGTGTGGAATTTTTTTTGTTGTTTGAAAAACGCTAACTCCAAAGAGGTTGAGCTCTTATCGATGCGTGAGGATAAATACACTGTTCGAAAACAATGTGAATTGGAGAAGGCTGCCCGGGTATTAAAGATGCATATTCCTAACAGTGTAGCATTTAGTATAATTACGTATTGAAAGCGATGTAGTTTGAAAAAGAGATTCATGCGCTTTAATTGAGGTAATCAATTAATCAATGGAGATGAGGAGCATGCTTATTTGTTGAATGTGTCACGCAGCTTATTTCCAAGAGCACTGGCAAAGGTGGCACCACGTTCTCGCATGGTATTTAAACGAGAGGTTGATGAAGTGGAGCTCGAGTTTGATGGATTGGATGATGACAATGAAGTGGATGAAGAGGAACTTCGCATACCCGAGGTGCCACTATTACCACTGTTTGGTGGTGCTACTGGTAGTTGTGGCAAGTGCTTTGGAGGTATGTGAGGGAGTGGTTTTTTGTCATCATGATGAATTGGAGAGTATACACTTTGACTTCGTTGCTGACTTCTAAAACTAAGCACAGTTTCTAATTTGAGGTCATCGCTTGGAGTGGTTGCTGTGATGGAAGCTGTGATGGAAGTATCTGTGTTGGTCGTTGTAATTGAATCATCCTTACCAATAGTGGTATCAGATGCAGTTCTGGATCCCAATAAACTTTCCTTTTCAGCCAATTTCATTCCCAACTCCATATTTTGCATTTGCAGTATTTGGTTTTGCTCTTTAAGCTCCGCAAGTTGCACATAAAGATCAGAAATAATATTCTTCAACTCGCTGTTCACTAATTGTTGATCTGAAATTTCTCCTCTCACAATTTGTGAAGTTTCATTCTTCTTTTCCATTTTGAGAGCTCGTTCTGTTTGTTGAATTTGTCTCTTCACAAGAATGTTATATTCCTTCTCAACTTTGCTCTTATCAATTTGAGTTTTTTGTAACTCTTGCTGTAACTGCAGAATATGTTCACGTAGTGTTCGATGTAATGCATTTGTCTCTTCCTGAGCCTTTTTGAACCGCTTCTTTTCCTCTTTCAACTTGTTTTCCAAATCTCTAATTTTATGATCTCTGAAATCACATTCAGATTGTAACTTTTTTGTATGTAATTTTTGCTCCGCTAAAAGTTTACGAGTCTCACTTTCTTGAGCCAAGAACGTTGAAATACTCTGTTCACGTTTTTCTTGCTCATTTCTAAACGATTGAATATACTCATAGAGTTGACTAAACTCAATTCTTAATGCAAACTCCTCTTCAGCGGCTAATCGTAAACAATCCTTAATGGTTTCAAATTGTTTTTGCATTTGTCGTAACTCACGATTTTGATATTCGATCGTTTCGTCAGTGAGAACCTTATTGATAATTTCATCATGTTTGCTTGAGTCATTTTCCTTCTTTTCAAAAAACTCTCTTGAGATATCTGTCTGCACGCAAATATCAATTCGAAGATTCTTTAAACGAAGTTCCTCTATGGTTCTTGTTCCAAGTCTAACCCAATCCTTTAATTGATTGGCTGTTTCTGGATAAATAAAGAGTCTCTTTTCATTTCCATTAATCAGTGCAAAAACTTCTTTTGGCATTCCATCATCAACAGGAACATGTGTTTGAATGTACTCGGTTGTATCTTTGAGAGGCATGTGATAAAATAGAACCTTATCTATTGAAGCTGTGGAATCTTTCACAAAGCTATTAGGTGGTAATTTTTGAGTGAGACACAAAATCTCACAAGTATCTAACATGACGCAGTGAACTCTCTTAAAGTCTTGCGTCGAATGAGTCAACACTTTGCAAGGTCCTTCAATCAAAATTTGTTTCTTGTTATCTTCAACTTTAGGAGTCGAAGATTGAGTAGTTGTTGTTGCAGTAAGTGTTGATTTTGAGGGTGTCCTGATAAGAGATTGTTGATTTTGCATTTCTGCCAATATCTCTGTGAGGTGAATCTTACTCTGAATTGCAGACTCTAACGCCTCAGTTTTATCATTTAGCTCTGTTTGCATGTTTGCTACCAATTTGGTGAGATTGTAGTGCTCTACCAGTGTTTTCGTGAATGATCTCTGTGATTCAGAGATTAAATCTCCCAAGGTCTGGAACTTTTTAATGATGAGGAGAGTTCTCTTATCAGCGAAAAGTGCAAAGTATCCTTGCAACATGTCTGCCCATTGTTTGATATCCTTAAATTGACTTCGAAGTAACTTGGAAATCACATAAAGCATTTCAGGTTTGATCTCAATACGAAGAGAGTCTTTGGAGTGACCAATAGAAGGATCCATAGCTTGGAACCAAATACCTCTCTTACTCAGTGGTTTTGTGTAGTCATTTACCAAACCAAGCATAAAATCAACAGGAGCTGATGTTAATGGTACAACTTGTAAATTATTCTCATCAAGTGATGGTGACCTTATTGTACCATTATTATTGATATCGTCCAATGATTTGAATGGTAAATCTGTTCTAATGAGACAATGCACATTAGTTTCACTTCCGAAAAGTTTCAATTCGTACTCATGAGATCTATTGCTAAAGCTTTGAATAGTTTGTTTTGAACTTCTATCCAAATGCTCAATTCTATAAAGGTTATCGAATTTTGGTGTAGCTTCTGTCTCCATTATGGCACGAGTAGGTACGTGAACAACACCCAGAGTCTTAATCTCAAAACCAGCAGCATTTGGAGCTGGTCCTTTTCCAATAATATAGACCTCCAAACCCTCTATTGAAACATCAAAGAGCATGGGATAAAATGTTTTACGAGTGGAGGCCAAGTAGGCTTCGTCTTTTGGATGATCCTCATCGTCTTCGTCACCTTCGTGATGTGATCTATTTTCTGTTTCAATCTTTGGTTTGTTCTTCTTGTCTTTGATCTTTTTAGCCACAGTCTTAATGGTTGGTATTAATTCTTCCTTGATGACAGGTATTATTTCTTCCTTGATGACTGGAATAATTTCACTTGTACTTTCTTTTGGTTTTCGCAAAATTGTTGCTGGCTCAATAGCACGTTCGACATGTGGTGATGAAGATGGATCAGTTGTTGCAGTGACAGTTTCATTCGTTGTTGTAATTATTGGAGTGGCAGGTGTAACTGAACTATTCTGCTTTGAAGTGATAGTGGCCATTCCTTTTTTCGCTTGCTCCTCCTTCTCAACCATATCCACTAAAGAGAAACCGTCATCATCGATGGTCAATGTAATTTGTGGAGAATGAGCAAGTGGACTTGTTTTCTTTTCTTGTACATCACAAGATGTTATAATCTCAAAATCATCTTCATGATGTTCTTCGGTATTTTCCGGTGTAACTGGAGTGGCAGCGTTGACACTAATGTCCACTTTTTCAACGTCATCCATGGTTGTTGCTACGACAGGTATTTCAGAAGGTGTTTCATCTTGTTGATCGTATAATGCAGGAGTTTGGAAATCTTGTGAAGAAATAACTTGTGGGTGAGTGTCTTCCGTTGGGGAGAGAAAATCAGCTGGTAAAGATGAAGTGGATAGCTCTGATGCAGCACTGTCTCCTGATTTCTTCTTTTCAGGTAAATACTTTTCTCTAATTTTGCTGTACGTTCTTTTCACAGTTCTGTTCATAATTTCCATTGGAGAAATGTCAAAAGCATTTTCTCTCGAGTTTAAGAAATGAAAGACATGGTATGCTGTGTCCGTATTCAATCCAACGTGAATTCCATTAGCGCGAAGTATGAGCCTTGCATTTCTCAAGTACTTTAAATTTACATGAGGCTCAATTGAATGGTCGTCTTTCGAGGTAGGTGTTGTTACCTTGGTATCAGCTGGACTTAAATCTACTGGATGTTCATATCTGAATACAACCATATATTTTGGGGTATTGGATGAAAATTTCTTTGGATTCATTGCAAAAACATAGGGACTCTTTTGTGAGGTTTTGGAATTAATGTGGCTGACCATAATAGAGGATGGATTCTGTCCATTTTGTGGTGATGTAATCTCGAAATGAGTAATCTTACTCTTTACCGTAACAAAATTACTTGTTTTTGTGATATTATTTGTCTCAACCAGCACTTCAGCTCCATTCAATTGTAATGTCAATAACTTGGCATCCATAGATGGATCATATTTTGACGAGAAGAATGCTTCCATGCTTGTTGCAGATGAAGCAGTTATGGATAACTCAAGTGATGCAATCTTTGACATGAACATGAGAGGTATGAGCCGAATATCTTCTTTAGGTGTTTCTATGACCGGTTGTTGGCTTGACTTTTTAAATAAATCAATATTATGTGCGTGGAATGATTTGGTACTTTGAATGAGTAATGACTTGATCATTGGTGGGTCATCCACAAATGTTCTAATAAACTCCAATAATAAAATTACTTGAGATTGATTCATGTGGAAATTCAAATTCTCAATAAATGTTAATAATACAATCTTTGGTAACTTGGCATGATACTCTGATATTGACTCATCATTAACACCCAAGTCAAATGTCAATGAAAGAGGTTCCATAATTCGTTGAGGAGGTGAATGAATAGAAGGCATGATTTGAATTAAAAAATCAGAGAGCTTCACTTTGAACTTGTGAGGCAGTAATTCCCATAAAGTACCATGCTGGGAGCTGTAATCTGTACCACAGGATGGAAAACTGTCAATGGACTTGGGTGCGAATAGAGAATCTTGATCTTTTTTACCCCATTCTGATTGTTTCTTGATTCGAGGATCACTAGTAATGATTAACTCCCTGCTATCAATACACATTATTTCATTCACATCTGAGAAACTATTGACACTGTAATTGGATGGAACATATATCTTTGGGCTTCTAATTTCGACAAGGAATGAAAAACTTTTCTCATCACCATCATCATCAGAAGTATAATCCGATGAAGTTAGGGAGCCAGTTGAAGGAGATATCTTGAGCTTGTCACTACTACTCTTAGCACTCTTCAGTGAGGAAGCGCTTTGTGAAGGTTGTATAGGCTTATTAATCAATATAACCGTTTCAGGTGGTGGTTTGATAGACATATCTGGTAAACATTCTAAACAATATTCAACCAATCGAATTATTCTTCTCACATCCAACATTACTTGAATTGGATTAATTCTACACTCCAAAACAAATTCCATTCCTTCTCCTTTTACAAATTTAAATCTAACCATTTCTTTTCCCTCTTCAAAAAATTTTCTCTTCAAAATTGAGTTATGTGGTCTATACACTCTCTCTACAATTTTATGGTCAGGATAGTAACGATGTGTTGACAAAAATTCTGGCCATATTTCTAAATTTACAGTGTATGCGTGGTGATGAGGCTGATTCGGCGAATTCAATCTGTTTGTGTGGCTTATAATTTCATCTTCTTCATACTCTTCACGGAAAATTTGAGGTTGAATAATATAACTTTCATCCTTCATTTCATTGTCAACTGTATTGAGATTGCTTAACAATTCAAGATCCAAGAAAGATGCTGCATTATCAGTTAAATTTCCTTGTCCTTTAAAACTTGTGGTAATTTCTTTGAATTGTATAAATGGAATTCCGAGTTGAACATTCGTTTCTGTTGGATTATCTTCTGGAATTACAACTCCAAGTTGGAAGCCAAGCATTTCAAAAAAGTATCCAAGAACTCGCTTATTTTCTCTTCCTACTACTTGTTTTGGTTGATTATTGCTGTCACGACTGTACAGGAATGTCATTTGAAACTCATTTAAATTTACAACTATTGTTTTACGAGCAGCTTCTTGAGGCTGTGCATTAGCTTTTTTGATTGTCTCGTCATTAATGATTTCCATATCACCTAAATCCGAATCCAACTCAGCCAACTCCTCTTCTAATTTAGCTTCATCGTCAGAATCCTCTGCCGCCTCTGCATTATCTTTGGATTCCACAAAGAATTTAGAAATTGCCTTTGATTGTTTTCCTGAATTCGTGGTTGTCATGGAAGTCTTGCTTGAAAGACTTGTTTGACTGTTGGATCTCTTGTGTTTTTTGACATAGGTAGAAAGAACATCTTTAGGTTGTTTCAAATCCTCTCTTGCTGATGCTGCTTTAAAAGCTAATAAAACGCTTATTAAGCCTTTGATATCCTCTTGTCGTAGTGTTATGGCAATTCGAGGAAGCACAATTTCGGCTGTTACACTCAATAAGGAGGATTGTTTTCCTACGGTCACAGCTCGTTTTTTCATAGTAATAAACATTTGACAATAAATATCATCCAGTAATCGAATTGGAGGTAGTGGTACAAAAGTTGATGGCTTTTTCTGATTGGATGGATAAAAACTCAAGCTAGGAATGAGTGAAATGGAAATAGATTCTACAGATCCCAAACGATGAACCCACACAAATGGATGATTCTTCTCCACTTTAGGAATTGCCAGTTTCAAATCTGTCACTGGTTTAAATCTATAATCTGTTGTTTGTAGTGAAAATCCTTTCACTAAAATTTGTAACACATGTGGTGTGTATGGACCAATTGTTGTTGAAGGAATTTGTCCCAATGTTTTGACATTAATTTCCACCCAATTCACCACTATTTTTATACCATCAATAATTCTATCTACGAATCCATACTTGCTGGTTCCGGTTGAACTTTTTGATGCATCATCACCTTGCGAGCCTCTATTTTTCTCTAGAAAATCCTTTAGAGGAGTCTTTTTAACGAATGGCTTTATAGGCTCTTCTAGATTAATGACGAGTCGATCCAGTGTTAGGACAATGGGATCGTTTGTGAGCCGTGTTAGACCAGGCAATCGTATTGAAAGCTGATTTACATGAGCATCCATCACTTGAAGAAAATCAATCGGAAGAACTTCTTGAATGACTTGTTCATTCACTTGAAGATTTGTTAGAGCACCTGTTCCCTTTAGGAACGACAAGGAGAGAGCGTCTTTTCCCCAATTTTTGATAAAGACGGAAAGGTATTTTCCCAATACATTTGATATGAGTCGATCAGTCATATTATTATGTCGTTGCTACAAAAATCATGTGCTTGGTCGTTACTCAATATGTTGTAGTAATTATTTTTTTTTAATATGATGATGTTGTAAATTATTAGATTTGTATAAATCAAAATATTACTAATGTACGTAGTTGTTGTTTGGATGATGATGATAACGATGATGGTTCCGACCCGTTCGAACTCGATGTGGACTTTAGCACAATGATAATGAAAGATTTTTTTTTATCTTCCTTGTGGTTCCCGTCGAACCTGCTTTCTATTTGAGTAATATTTCAAATTCTAAAACAATGCATAACTGTCCTAATAAAGATGGTA
Source organism: Naegleria lovaniensis (assembly GCF_003324165.1). NCBI lineage: Eukaryota > Heterolobosea > Eutetramitea > Acrasida > Naegleriidae > Naegleria > Naegleria lovaniensis. Next base: position 36,269 of record NW_025407896.1, read on the forward strand.
AATTCTTCCTCACTGAGACCCTTGCCTTGTTGTTGATGCCTTTTGCATTGATGATTGAGCAGTACATTGAGGTGTGCTTGTGCCACTTGTTGTTGTTGAAACTGCGGCTGCTTCTTTTTTCCTTCTCCGAATATTTGATAAATGCTTGCTGGGTGGCGTTGGCTTATCACCAAGGTTTAACGGGCGATCAAATTACTGCAAAAAGATACAAATTATTACATGTGGAAGTAAAATTGTTATCATTGAGATCGTTTTGACACAGTCTTTCACAAACTTACCGTGTTAAAATGTGGAAAGGTTGCACAATCGTCAGTAGTTGTTGTAGATATCGTTTCGATTTCGTTCAAAGGAGATATCTTACGTGATCAGTGAGCTTTCGACATGTTGACAAATGTCTTGCCATACCAGTGGTTCTTCATGTTCTTCTTCACCTTTTGCGCAGTCTACGGTTTTCGACAACGCCTTCAAAATAGTGAACGCTGGTTAAAGACAAAAACTGTTTCTAAAACTCAATATCGAGAATATTGTTTTCAATCGCTAGCTGCACCATCTGTATGCGTGTTGTGTCGGGGCAGCGCTTTTCTTCACAAGCTGATTTTAATGACAGCAATTTTTGTTCTCATTATTGTCATTTGTTTGATGAGGGTTGTTTCTGAAGTTGAAAGAAAAAATAATTGAAATGTGTCCTTGTTTTCCTCTTTGGAGCAAGAGCAATATAAAATACAAACACCTCCTTGATTCTTCTTTTGATGATATTGCTTTCATCATCATTCCATTTTTAAATCAAAATGAGATCATCAGATTTGCTGGTGTTTGTTCATCATGGAGAAGAATTGTAATTTCTTCTTCCGAGAACAAATTCTCCAATATTTTGTATTCTAGAAAGAGTTTCAAGGAAATACCAATGGAAACAAAACTCAAAAATGATAATCAACAAGTTTTATCAATGTTTTCACATTTTGAATTCTCTAAATGTCATTTAACTTCATCACAATTCAAAACAATATTCTCTTCTCCCAAGCTATCATCATTAACATTGACACGCACAAACTTTACTCTTTTCCCTTCTGACACGCTTTCACTGTTGTCTATTAGCTACATCACTCTTTCTCTTGACATTATTGAGCTTTTTGTAGAATTGAAGAATTTGAAGAAACTACATTTATCATACACAAATATTGATTGTGATTGCATTGATTTTATTGTTAATGGTCCATTAAAATTAGAAAGTCTTAAGATTGCAGATAAGGTAATACCTCGGAGAGGTCTCATTATCATATTCAATCCTCATGTTCCATCATCACTCAATACCCTTACTATTGAGAGCTATGATAGAGAGCAAATTCATAGTTTTAATATTGATACAGTCAATTTTCCTCATTTAAGAACATTATACATCACTGCAATACTACATAGTTCAGTGATTGAGAAAATATTCAATCATGGACTCGAATTAACCTTGCTGAAACTAGAGAATACTGATCAAAGTTATAGTTATAACTTCGATTTTTCAAATGCACATCAAATACCCTCTCTCAGATCATTTTATTATAACGATATCATCAATATGGATATTATTCCACAAATGCTCAATGAAGACATTGAAAATCTCACAATTGCACGTCTTGATGCAATATCATCACTGACTTTATCTCGAATACTTTCTGATCAATTCACAAGTTTGACATCATTGACCCTTTTTGTAAGCCAATTGATGACAGATTGTGGAAAATATATATTCAATTTAAAACACTTGACACGACTAGATATTTCTGGATGTAAACCACGACCTGAAATCTGTAAATATATTTTCAACATGAAAAGTTTGACATATATTGATCTTACAAATTGTGAAATTGGAGATGAAGGATTGAAATATTTATCAAATCATAACTTGGACAACATACAGACGCTAAAACTAGACTTTAACAATTTAACTTATGTTGGAGTTGAATATTTGATGCGTGTAAAGTTCAAACGTCCATTGTTATATCTTTCTCTCAATGACGAAATTAGTAATAATGGAACCATTCATTTTGAGAGTGGATTCAATTTCAACGTAAAAACCCTCTTTATTATAGATGGGGGCATGGATTTTAGGGATGTAATTTCAATTCTACAAAACTGTATCATAGAAGAATTGATTATAAGGAAACCACAGAAAATGCTTCTTGGATCACTGGCTATTAAAAAGCTTTCAAAGAAGAAACAGGTGAAAGTAGTAATGCTTGGCCAATAAAGTTGATTGAGCAAACTTTGGGATTTTGACCCACGTAGGGAAGACTAAAATTTAATTTTAATTATTAAACTCAATATTATGCTCTTATCCAACATTATAAGAACGAATCTAGCGTCATTATTACCGCTGACATGTCGTTCTCGAGAAAAATAAAAAACGCAGGTTTTCGCTGAAAGTTCGTGAGCGTAGCTTTTTTAGCTCCAAAGTCGATATGGTCCAAAGTCAGACGCAGACATGAAACCATCCCAGATAACTCTATTATGATAGCATCCCTTACGAATGATAGATATATCAATTTAGAAGGGTTGGCTCAACCTCTCTCGGACCCTGTCTCTTCCCAAAGCGAGGTACCTATAGTAGCCTCAGCGAAAAAACCAATCACTGGGAGGAGACGGACACCATTAGTAACACATAGTTATATGATGCAAGATATTACAACAGCATGTTATATACATCACTTAAAGCATATTATGATTTTTGTAACGCTTGTCCATGTCCATGATCACTACCATGGTATGTTATATGAAGAGTGAGTCCTATGATAGTTATAGTGGTTGTCAAGAAATACAACTTGATATATACGTCGTTCATGAGTGCTTGTGTATGTTTCTATTGTTTGTGACGAGAAATTCGAACTGTGTGTTGAACAGAACAGCTCCTGTCTCAAGCAGTCAGGTTTTTGAGGACTTTGAAATTGTTTTTTAAAAAATGTTTTGGACTCAAAAATTTCCAAGTTCAAAATGATAGAGAGGTCCAGCGAAAACATGAAATATGGCTCTTTTTCTATAAATACTGATCAATTGTGTCTCAAATTGATATGTGAAGTGTTAATCACCATGTAGAACACTAATATTATGCTTGTGTGCTGATGACTGACTCCTGACGTGGAAATGTGGTACTCCTAACTGCTGAGTGTGTCCGTGAGGGTGATGTTGCTTGACATGTTCCTCTCCTGGTAATTAAACGTAGAGTGTAGTGTGTGTGTGAGATTTGTAGAGTATTTGTATTGTTTGTGACATGAATAGTGATGTATTTGTTGAATGAATCAGCTCCAGTGTTGGAGAGTCATTTTGTTGCTGGAGGTGGAATTTTTTAAAAAAATTTCA
>NW_025407896.1:39623-51223 GCF_003324165.1 Naegleria lovaniensis
GTTTGGGTTTGCAACACTAGCAGGGGCCGAAGGTCCCTGCTTAACACTACTGAGTGAGATGAGCTGTGTTTTGAATGGAGTTTGACTCGGGAGAAGAGCACAACAATTTACTTGGTGGCTATCCGGGCCAGAGTATTTTGTTTTTATTGCGAAAGCAACTTATGCTTCTTCTTAAAGGATTCGTTGGTGGTAACCTCAAATTGATTGAGGTACCTTATTGATTGAGTTTGGTTGATTTCTTACTGTTCCCGCCACCGGAATCATCGGAATCATCGGAATTTTGATTGTTGGAATTCGACTTTGTAAAAAATGAATCAATACATTTCTGTTTCAAAGTTCGTTTCTTCTCTTCATTCGATGATTTCTTCTTCTTCTTCCTATTTGATGGAATTGAGGAAGGAGTTTCATTCGATGAAGCTTGTGGTCGTTCCACTCGCTTTCTTGGTGGTGTTAGTTCGGTACCAAGCCTTGTAATTCGTCCAAGTATATCATCAGGTGGTTGTGAACTTCCTGGATTGTTACTTGGTTGATGGTTTGGTTTGGTTTGGGTTAGTAAGCGTAGTATTAGTGGGGTTGGAGGGTTCGCTGGGGTGTTGGGGGGTTTAAGATCCTCCAAAAGATCCTTTCCTCCAACCCTTCGTTGTGTAATCTTGTTGAGGTGAGTTCCTCTTTTCAAAGCTAAAAATTTGTTAGCAATGAACTTATAAAATTGTGTATCAATCTGTTGTTGAGTACAATCAGGATTGAGATATTTGAAGAATTCAATCTTCTTTTGAAATGCTCTGAGCAATTCAATAATTGTAGGCATTCTGATATTACAAATGATCACTTTTGAAGGATCATTCACAAATGTAATACCCTCACATACATGATTGAGAATTTTCCTATAAGGAATATGATTGTCAGTTCCCTTAAAGACCACTCTCCAAACTGGTGGAGGTTTCTGTTCATGAAGAAACAATTGTGATCTTGCTCTCTCAATTTTCACTTCAATGGAAGTTGAATTTAGAGGATATTTCCTCTTGAGAGTAAAAAAATTGAGATGTTTCATACACTTATTAATAAATTTGTAGGAGTATCCTCTGTGTGAAGTCTCTCCTTGAAACGATCTCTAATTCCAACCCATAGTTCAAATGTTGAACATCTCTTTGCATATCTAATCAATTCTCCATGAATGAGTCCCTTTACAACACCAGGAGCTGCACAAGAATCTTTTCTTGTATATTGATACAAGTTGAGTTCCTTTTGATGTGTTGTTGTTTCAATTCGAAATGGTTCGGATTCATCATTTTGAGGATTGAAAAAGAATTTGATATCAAGGAATGAATCTGTGGATGCGTCATTGAGAATTAGAGATTTTGGATAATATCTCTTGAGATTTCTGATATATTTTTGAAGTTGACCACGTCTTCCTTCATTTACACGATGGAAGTGAATTGTGAAAATGTCATCAATATATCTCTCAAGATGTAATTTGTTATTTCTCAATTTTCCAAGAGCGTCTTGGTCATGACTAGTCCATTCCAATTCATAATAACAAAGAGTGAGATTTGCAATGTTTGGAGCTGCATTGGTTCCCATTGGAATACCTTTCTTTTGATGATAGAACTTGTCAAGTTCTGGTACTTTAAAGTATGTAGTTCCCAGAACGATTTGGAGCATGTGCAATGTTGCCTTATTATGTTGAGGATTGAACATGGAATTATCAATACTCCGTCCATATTCAAGCATGTTAATCATTGCATTAATGATATCGGAGTGTTCGAGTTCTGTATAAAGAGAGGTGAAATCCATTGATTTCATATTTGCATAATTCCTGTGAGGAAGTCCTGCTCTTTCATAACATTGCATGATTCTGAATTGAGATTCATCTGCACTTTCTGAGATGAAAATTCGTTTGTAGAATCTTGATTGAGGGTTGTCTGATTCTCTTCTTAATAATCTAATTAATAGAATTAATCTTGCATTAAGAAGTTTTGAAATGATTGTATTATGACAATCAACAGAACTGACGATTGGTCTACCAACAATTGGATTCTTATGAACCTTTGGAATCATATAGAATCTTGGAAGTGGTTTTGATAACAAGTTTTCCTTCTTGTGATGTGTCTCCACTAAATTGAACACAATCTCTGAATTTGTTTTGATATGAGGAATGTGCTTTGCCAAATTTTCCTTAATTTGTTATTTTGCATCATTCTCTGTGGAAATTTCAGAGTAGTGAGTTGAAGTGCTCAATTGACGATTGAGTTCTTGGATATAAGAGGATTTACTCCAGAGAGTTGTACCAAGATTCTTGTCAGATGGAGTCACAATAATGTTAGGATTACTTCCGAGAGTTTTGATACTATTCAATTCTTCCTTTGAGAGATTTGAAATTCTTGGTTTGAATTTCTTGTAATAATCGGAGAGAATCTTTGGAATAGTCATTGTTGGATTTGTTCTGTTCCAGGGAATGTTTGTTGCTCTCATTTGTTTATAGACACGTTCAAATGATTCAGTGTCAAATTTGAGAGCTTGAGAAGAGTTTGAAAAGGTACATGGAATTTTGTACCTTTATTAAGGAGTGAAATGTCATTTTGAGTAATTTCAAAATTATCCATTCCAATGAGATGAACGGTTTTCATCTTCTCCTTAATAGAATTATTGTATGTGAGGGGAACTTGTCAATTACGAGGAGATGAGAGATTCCTCTTCCTTTGAGGAGTATTTCTTCTCGAGTTGGATGATGAATTCTGAGAGTTATTCTGAGAGTAATTCTGAGAATTGTTCTGTGAATTCTTCTTGAATTTTGAAGAGTTTCTCTTGTGTTGTTGATGAGATGATGAATTGGTTCTCTTTGAAGAATTTGATTGAACATTTCTGTTGAAGGAGACAGATTTCCTTGGAGATTTGTTCAATTGTTGAGAGGTTTTCTTCAAATTTGAATTGACTCGGGTTTTTCTTGGTTTGAACTGTCTGTTCATAACCTTTGATGGTTTCTTCTTCTTGTTGTTGTTGTTGTTTGAAGAAGAAGGGTTTGGTAGGTGACCAGCTTGACTTTTAATCTTAATTTTTCGACATGCTTAATGATGGGATTTTTAATTTTTTTTTAAAGATCGTGTATGGAGCTATATCTATGTGTTGACATTACTTTCATCCATTAATTAAGGGTAGTTATTGAACTGTATTCGCTTAAAGTAGACCTCTTTTGCATGGTCGGGTTTTTCGTCATCTTTGATGTTGAGCTTGATCCAAGCACATCATTCGATAGATTTTGAAGAGTAGTACATTCGTGCTAGCGACATCATTGGATAGTGAGCTAAGTTGGTTGCGTTGTTCAACAAATGGTGACAGGTGTCAAAATGTCGATAGAGTTTAAGCGACACCTTTTTTGTAGATCTCACGAAAATAATGGGGGTCATGATAGAGCATTCGATCAGGTTTAGGGTAGTTTTCGAGAAAATCAAGTTTGAAGGAATTTCAACGAGGTCAAAAATGACATGAAAATTTTTCAAAAAAAAATTAAAAAAAAATGAAGCCAAAACTCCCTGCATTTTTGAGGTGATCATCATCAACATCGGGTCATGTTTTCATTCATCATCATGTCATATTTATATTGATCACATCGAATGTGCACATCATGATCAACATTCATCAGGAATATTTTGTGTGTATGAATACACATGGAAATGATAATCATCAAATAGTAGCGGTTAGAATTGTAGTGAACTGCTCCGTTGGATATGATGATCATGGAATGAATCTGATGATCGGAATGTTGTTACAGTGATCAGAAACCATGGAATTGATTGTTGGTTCAGTTCAAAGTGATGGTCATTTCATGACTTTGTGTAATGTGAAGTGTGATGGTGGCTCTATGGTAGTGTTGAAAAGTACGATCGAGACAAGCACTTTATAGAACTACATGAAATTGATATGGATGGATGTCCTGATCATCCAAACAACAAATCATCAGTTTTATTCATTGACATGATTGTTTCATGGAATGGGAGCACTTCGCTTTTCTCGGGGGTATGGGAAAGAAATACGAAGGAAATTGCAAAAACACCAGAAAATTTTAGACAATTCATAACTTTCCCATGCTTTCCGAATGCTTCAGCCTCTTTCTCGGTATTTCCAATCAGTTTTGCAAAATTCCGAAAATTTGAACGGAAATTCATAAAACGTGAAGAAGCAAACGGAATCCTCAGTCAAAAACAGATAAAAAAACAGCAGCACACCATGGAGAAAAATTGTCCTATTTGCAACACCAACATTGATGCATTTGCGTTCAATCGTCACATTCCCAAATGCTATCATCAGTCATGTGTTGCCAATGAAGAGATTCCACTGTGCACATGTTTGACATGAAAAGGAACAAAGACACATGATGGTGATTTTCTCCACAAAATACAAAATTCAACCACTCCCCATAAAAGAAGGTCTGTAACGGCTCCAGCGACATTGGGATCAATGTCTCAAACACAATCCTTAGGGACTTTCAGCGAAGATGTCTCTCCAAAGCTTCATCCTGATAAACTTAGCGGTAAAGAATGTATTTGTTGCACCATCCGTACGGCTGCCAAAGGATTCCCCAAAATTTACGTCGGAAAATATCGAACACTAATACTATGCAAGAAATCTCATGCTCTGGACAACACTGAGAATAAAAGATTGGCTGAAATGATTGACAAAATCAATGATGAGGTCATTTCAACCAATGATTCAAAGCAGTCAATTCTTGATGGAGAATCTGATGAAGAGAATGCTATTGAAGACGTTATGTGTAGTGGTTGTAAAAATGTTGACTCTTCTTCAATGTGTGGCGCTGTTTGTAAGGGAACCCTTTACATTAAGGAAAAAAAAGGTCAAACCGAGTCTAATATTTTTTTCTGTAAAGGTTCTCACTTAATCAAATACTTGGTTCGCCATTATTGCTCCCATAAATCAGGTAAAAAGAAAAAAACTAACCCCAATTCATCCGTAACTAACAGATCATCCAAAAAACGAACCAAAGATCAAATTATTGATGAAAGTGAAACGGATGATGAATGTGAGCATGATGTAATTGAAACTCATACCACTCCAAGTAAGTTGATCAAAAAATAAATTTTTCTAATATTTCAAATTCTCCTCATGTTTTCGAAGGTAATTTCACTCAGTATGTCATTGATTGCAATGTAATTCATAAAATTACTGGAATATGTGAAAAAGGTTTTCATGAATTAATCCAATTGAGAAAGCAAACACGACTCAATGCGTTAGGAAGACCAATAGAAATTCCAGTGGAAGATGAAATTATGATAACACTTACACATTTGCGGCAATATTGTACGGACCAATTTTTAAGTTGCATTTTTCAAATTGAAAAACGAGCAATAACCGCTATAAGAATTAGAGTTCTTGATTGGTTGTATATCGAGCTAAAACGTTATATATGTATGCAAACCTTGCAATTCAGAATGGATAATAGTGAAGAATATTTTAAGCATTTGATTACCATAATAATAGACGGATCAGAACAGCCTGCATTTTGTTGTGATTCCGCAATTTTGGATTTTGAATTCTATTCTGCAAAAAAAAACCAACACAGCATCACAATCCTGATGGCAATGACTCCTTCTGGCCATATTGGATATCTTTCGCCTTGTTTTCCAGGAAGAGTTAATGATAATGAATTGTTCAACAAAACCTCTTCTCATTGGTTGAGTGAAATGGATGCATCAGAATTCATTTTTGGCGACAGTGGTTTTAAAGGGCTTCCTCGTGTAATTACTCCTCCAGACGACCCATCCTTGCGCAAAATTTTCTCTAGTGTTCGTATTAGAGTAGAAAATAAGTTCAGGGAAATCAAGATATTCAAATCTTGCAAAGAACGAATTAGAATCAAAACCCAAAGCAAAACTGAAGTATTACGCATTGCTCATATGCGATGGGTAGTTGTTGGTGCTTTTTGCAACTTAAATTGGACGAGATATAGTAATAAAGACTTTGAAATGTCTTGCCCATAAAATCCGATGGAATTTAAAAGAATTTAACAGAATCCGAACAAATTTGAAAGAATTTGAAAGAATTTCACAAATACAACAAGACGAAGCATTTTTTTTGATGATTCTTTGAAATTTGATGGAAGAGCAAAGAAAGCTTTGGAAAAGAACAGACAAAATTTGCCAAAAATTTCTCATTTCGCCTTCGTATTTCTCGCCCTCGTCTCGGAAATGATCATTTCTTGAGGAAGGGTACAACTCTCCTCTCTGGTTCATGTCATTCATTCTATCATCATGACACGTTATGATCACCATTGTAGAAGTGTTTTATGTGATTGTGAGTGGTTGAATGTGATCATGATGAATTGTTGTTGGTATGTATTGTTGTATGATTGAATGATCATTTTATAACAATTGATTGATTAAGTTTTTCGATAAACCGATGATTGTAATGTTGTATAATACATTGTGAAGAACATTTCTATGACTATTGATGATGGATATGATCATTATTGGTGGAGTATCATGATGAATGTTGTAGAGGTGTGATACCATATCCTTCCAAGAGCGATTGTGTCATGAACAATACACATCAACATGTTCATCATGATGAGTATGACACATCCATGTTGGTTGTACTCACTGAATCATCAATTTATGGAAGTGGTGTCTCACTCTTTCAATTCATTTTTCTTTTTCACGTGATATTACGATACTGAATAATTTTAAGAATATCACAGTGACTTTATATGATAGTATATAGTGTGATATTGTTATTTTGAAATTTGTGGAATTTATCTATATGAATTGATTTTGTTATGAGGCACATGAGCTGTGTTGAAAATGATTATTAATTAATTTTTGAAGAGTTGTCAGGAGAGTGATGCAGATAGTTTTTTATGGTAGATGAGATGGTGTACAACACATTGACATTAATTCTTGTATTTGTTCATGTCTAGAATGTATTGTTGTTGAGCACCTGAGAAGATTTTGTCATGAAGTGCATTACAATGTGAGACATGGTTTTTTCCTTGAGTTGTAGCAATCATTCATGTGTTGATCTTGTTCTATTGTGTTATTATTGATGTTGTGGAGTGTTGTGATTCATTGTGTGATGGAAGTATTCACTTATGTCACATTTGACACTTTTTCATGGATAGCCTGTGTTGATTCATGATGGCTACGTTGAAAATAAAGAATTAATTCAGTGATTTTCATGATCAGTGCATGTGAAATGTATGGTGTATGTGGTTGATATGCGTCAATGTTCATGTCATCTTGATTTTGAAATTTGTCTGGATTTTTGACCCTATTCTTCCGCATTTAGAATTTATCCAAAAAAATGTTGTTGTGATTGATCAGTGTTGTTTGGTGTTGTGATGACGGAATCATGATTGAAATCATTTGTAGCGATTGTAGATGTGTCCTTCAACAGTATTGGATACGTCTACCATGTTCGTTGTTATCACCAAACGGATGAGTGTTCAAAGTTGTTCATGAAGAGTGATGTGATGAAACATGGTTGTTTCGATAATGTAAACAACAAGAGTTTGGAATTAATTGGAGGAAAACTAATGGGTTTGTAACTCGCCAAACATCCATTGGGTTTGGCTCCACCTACTCTTTTTTTTGAGCCATTTTAACGACTTTACTATCAAAAAAAAATTTTGATTTCAATAAGTCCTGTCCACGGTCCGAAGTTAACTGGTGAGGACGAGATATACTCAAATCCTAGGCTAATTTTCATTTGCTTTCTAATGGTGTTGAAATTTCTAAGAGATGTGAAGTGGTTGTTGAGTTATTTCACTCTGAATTTTGAAGGTAAATTGGCCCAAAAAAAAATTTAATGTTGTAAATGAAGAGAGGATGATTATTTATTATCGGACTGGTGTTTCAAACTGTAAAACCAGAGAGCAGCAATGAAATTGGAACACAAGGTTTTTGAGGACTTGTAAATTTTTTTTAAAAATATTTCTCAAAAATTCCAAGTTCAAAATGATAGAGAGGTCCAGCGAAAACATGAAATATAGCTCTTTTTCAATAAATACTGATCAGCTGTATCTCAAATTGATATATGAAGTGTTACTCACCATGTAGAACACTAATATTATGGTTGTGTGCTGATGACTGACTCCTGACGCGGAAATGTGGTACTCCTAGCCGCTGAATATGACCGTGAGGGTGATGTTGCTTGACATGATCCTCTCCTGATAATTAAACGTAGAGCGTTGTGTGTGTGAGAGATTTGTAGAGTATTTGTATTGTTTGTGACATGAACAGGGTTGGGTTTGGATAGGTGACCGCCTTGACTCGTAATCTTAATTTTTCGACATGCTTAATGATGGGATTTTTAATTTTTATGAAATCGTCGGGGATGGAGGTATATCTATGTGTTGATATGACTTTCATCCATTAATTATGGGTAATTATTGAACTGTACTCGCTTAAAGTAGACCTTTCGTGCATGGTCGGGTTTTTCGTCATCTTTGATGTTGAGCTTGATCCAAGCACATTATTCGATAGATTTTGAGGGGTAGTACATTCGTGCTAGCGACATCATTGGATAGTGAGCTAAGTTGGTTGAGTAGTTCAACAAATGGTAACAGGTGTCAAATTTTTGATAGAATTTAAGCGACACCTTTTTTGTAGATCTCACGAAAATAATGGGGGTCATGATAGAGCATTCGATCAGGTTTAGGGTAGTTTTCGAGAAAATCAAGTTTAAAGGAGTTTCAACGAGGTCAAAAATGACATGAAAATTTTTCAAAAAAAAATTAAAAAAAAATGAAGCCAAAACTCCCTGCATTTTTGAGGTGATCATCATCAACATCGGGTCATGTTTCCATTCATCATCATGTCATATTTATATTGATCACATCGAATGTGTACATCATGGTCAACATTCATCAGGAATATTTTGTGTGTATGAATACACATGGAAATGATAATCATCAAATAGTAGCGGTTAGAATTGTAGTGAACTGGTTTCGTTGGATGTGATGATCATGGAATGAATCTGATGATCGGAATGTTGTTACAGTGATCAGAAACCATGGAATTGATCGTTGGTTCAGTTCAAAGGGTTTGGATTCCTCTCAGTAGGATTTTTAAAAAGATTCAATATAACAATATATAACTTGTTTTTAATATCAATTAGTCCCACGCAGAGAGGAAGGAGATATTAAGCGAAAGATTTCTTGTTGTTATAGTGGATATCGAGATAACCCCTATTTTTGTACTAAAAAATCAGGTCCTGTGGTGGTTGACCATCCTTAAAAATTATCGTTGAATGATCAAAACTTGAATATTTCCATCAATTAAGATATAAGGAAGTAAGGTGCTGCTGTTTCGTTCGAGTTGAATGTGAAAATAGTTAAATATTTTGTGCGTCCAAGTAGGTGATATGTTACTCTTAAAGTTGGTCATAATTCAAATATGGACGAGCAAAAGTCGGTATTCCCTCGAAATTGGATACCGTTAACGTTGATTGAAGAGTCGTTTCGTGATATGTTGGCCTTGAACAGCTTCCATGATGGATCTCCAAAGTAATGAATATTGAATTATCGTTGTTGAGTATCCCGAAACATTGTTATGGAATCTTAATGCGAGTGAGTCTTTTTGATGACTGAATCATTGAAATTGAGTTGAGTTTCTATTGTAGTTGTGAGTGATGAAAGTTGCTACTGTTCTACATTATCATCATAAAATGTATACCAGACACAAATGAACATTGAATTCATTTAAGACGATAGAGGGAGGTGTGTTCTTGTTTTTCTGTGTTTAGCTTCATTCAATGAAAAGGGTTGTATTGATCATGATGAGATTGGATCTAAACAATGCCTTGAATTCGACAACGCTTCATCAAGGGTGGTGATTTATTCACTAAATGTCATGAGTACAAACCAGGAATTGAACAGAATCACCTCTGGTTCATACCTGATTGAAATTTGAACAGTTCCTTTTTCATGTATTGATTATTGAGTGACTCCGATTGTTTGGTAGTTGTTGTTATTGTTGAACATTGAGTGCCCTCATCTTAATAGTGGTATGAATAGCCGGTGAACATGTCCTGTAATTTTGCGCGTCCAAGTAGTTGATGTTAACTCTTGGAGTTTGTTACGATTTTTAAATGGACGAGCAAAAATTCGTTAATACATTCCCTCCAAAACGATTACGGATGAACCATTCACAAACAACAGCAGGAATGGTTCAGTGTTATACTGTTCAGCAAGTAAGTGATGGAATCATGATCGATACAATTTCACAATTTGAACTTGTATTCGTCCTGGTCTGCAACTATTTTGGATCTTTCATCGAATGAATTCAATGTTTAATGATACATTCATCAGTATGTCATGAGATTCTAACTATGATAGATGTACTTGATCACTGAGTGTTTATTGTTGTGTCATCTGTATCGAGTTGGTGGAGCGCTCTCATCTGTTGTATGATTCATTGCAAGAAGTTACCTTGTTGTATTTTGCATTTGTTTGCTGTGATTTATTGTTGGAAACAAATGTTCAATATGATGATTTTCATGATTTGTGCATGTACTACATGGATGGTGTGCAAGGTGTGTTCATGTTTGTGGTCGTCATCTCATTTTTTGAATTTCGTTCAGCAAGTGATCATGTTTATAGTTGATGGATTGTATCATTTTGAATAAATCATGATGAACTACATTGATAGCGATCATCTTTATGTGTGTTTCAAGTGTGTTGTTTGATTCATTTGACTAATCTCTACAGACTGTACTGACCATAACATTTGGCGGATGAAACATAAGATGAAAATGTGTGTGGTAGATTTCATGTTTTCCAAATTCTGATATTCATTGGAGTACATGTTGACCATGATGATGTCATGATATGGGATTGATTTCGGGGATCCATCTTTTATGTTCATTGTGAAGTATGCAATAAAATGTTAAATAGTTGATGGAGTTGTGCACCACAGAGATGACATGAATTTTGATTATTCTGTCATCATCATGAAGTAATCATGGTATATTATATGTTACATCAATTTGAAGTGTTGTTAGTTGTTGTGTGCATGATGTGATATGAATGTTTGAAAAAAATGTGACATGTTGTTTGTATGTTGTGATGATGTTGACCACTCCTTATGAAAGTGATATTACATCTTTATAATAGGTAGTACAACATATCTATGAAGTTATATTGAATGTCTATTGATACTTGTGGAGATAATTAATAAATGTTGACTTTGAATGTTTGTAATTTGGTCTTGGTCTTGGACATTTCTGATTGGGTTTGGGTTTGGGTTTGGGTTTGGTTTGGGTTTGGGTTTGGGTTTGGGTTTGGGTTTGGGTTTGGGTTTGGGTTTGGTTTGGGTTTGGGTTTGGGTTTGGGTTTGGGTTTGGGTTTGGGTTTGGGTTTGGGTTTGGGTTTGGGTTTGGGTTTGGGTTTGGGTTTGGGTTTGGGTTTGGGTTTGGGTTTGGGTTTGGGTTTGGGTTGGTTTGGGTTTGGGTTTGGGTTTGGGTTTGGGTTTGGGTTTGGGTTTGGGTTTGGGTTTGGGTTTGGGTTTGGTTTGGGTTTGGGTTTGGGTTTGGGTTTGGGTTTGGGTTTGGGTTTGGGTTTGGGTTTGGGTTTGGGTTTGGGTTTGGGTTTG